>NC_091120.1:164676987-164859487 GCF_040183065.1 Periplaneta americana | reverse complement strand
GACGGATTCTGACGGATTTCTAGGTGTTATACTGACGGGAATACAATTTATGTGTTGGCAACACTGGTCACCCACAATCACACCCCGACGTCTGACCTAACTCTGAAAACTGTTCGCATCTATGTGTCCACTATTAGTCCGAAACTAGAGTCAGTTGTTGTTACATTTCTGGGAAGGAAGGAATCACAAAAAATTGTTAGGAATTTGACCTAGATATTTACATGTCGTCGACTTAACAAGCGAAACACAGTAAGTCGAAAATATTACTGCTGTGAAAAATGCGTTTGAATGTTGTTGTCAAAAATGAATCCTCGAAATACTATTTTTAGCAAGTTGTTTCTCTTTATGCCTATTTCATTTTTCAATTCTAAGTTTATATACAAATCTATATTATGTACAGTAGTGACAAAAAAAACCGAACCGACCCTTGTAGCTGATTTCAGAGCCTTGTTCACTCCAGAGCACGATAGACTGCTAACTAAGACTTTCGTGGTTCGGATCCTGCTTGGGAAGGAAACTTTTTTTTTTGTTCCTTATTCAAATTTGTTCCCAATACTTTTCGATTGCAGCGATATTTTACTACTTAATTAACTTATTATTCCCAGAATATTAATTTTACCAGCAATCGAAAAGTATTGGAAATAAATTTGAATAAGGAACAAACCAAAGTTTCCTTCCCAGGCAGGATTCGAACCACGAAAGTCTTAGTTACCAGTCTATCGTGCTCTGGAGTGAACAAGGCTCTGAAATCACCTATAAGGGTCCCGTTTTTTTTTTTGCCACTACTGTACATTATATGAAGGGTTCAGAACCATATGGGCCAAGCGCCATTTACTAAAACCGTAGAAAACAAAGGTTAAAATGAAGTTATTACCATAATGCAATGGAAACATGTAGCAAGTAATATAAAGTATATACATTATAACTAAATGATACGTCAATCTTTATTAAACTATGGTATTCACTTAACTTTAACCATTGCTTTCTCCGTTTTTAATAAATGGCGCTTGGCCCACTGTGGCTCTGAACCCTTCATACAGTCTACGCCTTTTCTCAGATGTTAATTATATTTGGACTTAATGTGTTTTGCGTGTAAACCGACGACATATTCTAATTTTGAAGACAGTACTGAGTGGATAAATAATTAATATAAAATTTAGCCGCTTCCTGTGATTTATGTTGAATTTAGAAATAAATAGTATACACAAAAATTAATTTAAAATTTGACCTACTTGGATATTAGAACTTAAGATGTATTTAAATTCCTACGTTCGATTGGTACTATATGCAAACATTAACCTTAACTTTGACTCTCTTCAAGTGGTATAAATTAAATTAGGAAGTTGTGACAGATAAAGAAAGAAACAAGCTGGATAAACCAGATTTGTTTTAATTTGTAACACTCGGAGTTTATGTCTTCCCAAACGGATCACCTTGTATATCCTCATTTGTCTTGTGATACTGCCATGTGTACTTAGCTGTTCTTCTCAGGAATTTAATCTATTTATTTAATATTAAAATTTAACTTATTATCTAAAATTCATTGATAAAGATTGTTAATATCAGTTTTCAGAAACTCTAAATCAGGAACATTTGGCAAAATGCTTTTTATATTGTGCCGATTTCTAGTTTGGATAAAAAGCAGTGGCGGCTGATTGGCTGAGGCAAGTGAGGCCGGGCCTTAATCACTTTGCTTCCTTAAACTCAAAATTATAGTGGTTTTTAGTCGTATATAACATATCATATTAGTTATTTCAATGAAGCGTATAGAGTTGTAGAATTAGAAAACAGTGTGATGTATTTAGACCTGTCTTGCAGTAAAATTTGTTCCTGAGGCCAGGATCGCTCGTGCCGGGTCTGGCTTCTGCATTTCGTATGTTTCCACGGGTTTTAAGGTTGCACTCGGAAAGCTGAAACTGAGGCACATTTCTTGCGGCCTCGTGGCCTAGCAGGTATTCCCCCCCATCAGCCTTCACTTCTCCCATTCAGAACCCGGTCATTTGTAAGTGTGGGTTGGGACGAGAATAACAGTGGTGAATCGTCGTGTGGTCCATTGTGGTTATGTGCTTCGGGAAAAGAGAAATCGAAAGAAATGCGAGAAATAATGAAGATAATTGTAATAAATTCATTGTTAGAGTATCGTTATCGATAGGAAATGATATTGAAAGAAGGAAAGTTTTAAATTAAGACAGACCTACGCCATCACTGACAATTTTTCATAAAGATAATCTTAAAACGCGAGCTTTCAATGCATCCTGGTGTGAGTAACATAAATGTGTCTTTGGTAATGTGGTGCGAAATAAACTTTTTTGTTGGTCGTGCTTGTTGCTGACAAAAAAAAAAAAAAAAAAAAAAAAAAAAAAAAAAAAAAAAAAAAAAAAAAAAAAACTTCAGCGATCTGAAAAATATTTCCAGGGGAATTTCAACACATGCTTCTTCAGTTGAGCATAATATTAGTTACTTTATAAAAATTAAATAGTTAAGTCTACTGAAATTAACTCACAGCATAGTAACTTATTTGAAGATTGACATGTTATTATTTTTCATTAATGATGATGATGATGATAATAATAATAATAATAATATAGTAACAATGTCAATCATAATAAAGTATCATCAATAATAAACATTTTGTATGGAAGGTAGCCTGCTTAAACTACTTACTACCGAGGGTTTCGGTCACCAGCCGCTACTGAAAGAATGCAATATCTAATAAACACTACCATAATTATTCACCAAGTTGTAGCATATTTATCCATCTATCTATCGGAAATATGGACACTGGATATCTATGAAGAAGATGGGAATATAATCTGAATTCTAAATTATTACGCTTTTGAGATAATGAGGAGGAACAAAATAACAACAGTTATAATTGAACTTCTATTATCTCCATGTAATTCACTCTGAATATCCTCTGCACTTAAAAATAGCTTCGTATTCGTAAAAGGACACTGTTAGGTGTTTGATTGATTGTCGTTTGTAATGAGGGTCGTAGGTTCCATTCTGATTTCGGCCATTGACCTGGTTGTGTGTCATTGATTGGGTCGTACGGTGCGTGGTTCACACCCACGGTGACTGCAGTGGACTGCCAGCCACTCCTCCTCCTTGGCGCACGCAGATCAAACACCTCCAGCCTCTGAGTGTCCGGCTCACTACATAATCATGTAAGAAAACAAAGAAGCTCATGGGTACCATGGTGACGACTTCGTTCAACTTGAAAGTTTGTCCTTATCTTTTTTCTCTCTCTCCTCATACATTACTTCTTCCTTTTATTCAATTTTCATTCTTTTCTTCTTTCATTATCTCTTTCGTCCTCTCTATAATTTCATCTATGTTTTAAATACTTGATAATCATACATTGGTTTGCTAATTAACTTGTTACATCTTTCTTTCTTTCTTATTTCATTTATTTTTATTAATTCTTTCTTTAATTCCTTTTCTTTCTTCCATATTTCATTTATTTTCATTAATCCTTTCTTTAATTCTCTTTTCTTTCTTTCTTTCTTTCTTTCTTTCTTTCTTTCTTTCTTTCTTTCTTTCTTTCTTTCTCTCTTTCTCTCTTTCTCTCTTTCTTTCTTTCTTTCTTTCTTTCTTTCATATTTCATTTATTTTTATTAATCCTTTCTTTAATTCTCTTTTCTTTCTTCCACATTTCATTTATTTTTATTAACCCTTTCTTTAATTCTCTTTTCTTTCTCTCATACTTCATTTATTTTTATTAATCCTTTCTTTAATTCTCTTTCCTTTCTTTCATATTTCATTTATTTTTATTAATCCTTTCTTTAATTCTCTTTTCTTTCTCCCATATTTCATTTATTTTTTATTAATCCTTTCTTTAATTCTCTTTTCTTAATTTCATATTTCATTTATTTTTATTAATCCTTTCTTTAATTCTCTTTTCTTTCTTACATATTTCATTTATTTTTATTAACCCTTTCTTTAATTCTCTTTTCTTTCTTTCATATTTCATTTATTTTTATTAATCCTTTCTTTAATTCTCTTTTCTTTGTTCCACATTTAATTTATTTTCATTAATCCTTTCTTTAATTCTCTTTTCTTTCTTTCTTTCTTTCTTTCTTTCTTTCTTTCTTTCTTTCTTTCTTTCTTTCTTTCTTTCTTCCTTTCTTTCATATTTCATTTATTTTTATTAATCTTTTCTTTAATTCTCTTTCTTTCTTTCTTTCTTTATTTCATATTTCCTTTAATCCTTTCTTTAATTTATTTTCTTTCTTCCATATTTCATTTATTTTTATTAATCCTTTGTTTAATCCTCTTTTCATTCTTTCTTTCTTTCTTCCTTCCTTTCTTTCTTTCTTTCTTTCTTTCTTTCAAATTTCATTTATTTTTATTAATCCATTCTTTAATTCTCTTTTGTTTGTTTGTTTGTTTGTTTCTTTTTTCTTTCTTTCTTTCAAATATCATTTATTTTTGTTAATCCTTACTTTAATGATCTTTTCTTTCTTTCTTTCGTTCAAATTTAATTTATTTTTATTAATCCTTTCACTAATTCTCTTTTCTTTCTTTCTTCCTTTTTTCATATATCATTTATTTTTTATTAACCCTTTCTTTGATTCTCTTTTCTTTCCTTCTTTCTTTCTTTCTTTCTTTCTTTCTTTCTTTCTTTCTTTCTTTCTTTCTTTCTTTCTTTCTTTCTTTCTTTCTTTCATATTTCATATCTTATTACAAATCATTTTACTTATATGTATGTATTTCGTTCTTTCTTGCTAGCTTTTTTTCCTTCTTTCTTTCTTGCTTTCTTTTTTTCCCTTTTTCTTTGATACCATATAAATAATTTCTTATTATTACTCCTTTCTTTCATTTTTTATTTTTGCTAAACATGCAATAGTTCTAACAACTTTTACATCCTCACCCATTCCCTACATTACACTTACGTGAACATTTTCACATACACTCACTCTAGTACACGACATAACTCTTCATAGATACACATCATGCATAACGTGACCCGCCGAGTGGTATGCAACTTGAAAATGGGTCACAGTCCTGCCATCTATCAGAAGTATGCGGAACCTGAATCACGCAAGTGAAGTGGGTAGGCATTAGTCACACACACACACACACACACTTACTCACTCACTCACGCTCACGCTCTCTCTCTCTCTCTCTCTCTCTCTCTTCTACATCTGACAAACTGGGAGATATTTTCAAACATGGTATAAGGAAAACCTCACAGTCTTTACCAAATCACACAATAGTTCTACTACGCAGAACACGTCACCAATACCAACCACAACTATAGTAACACAGAAATATACATGTGAATCCTAAATATTGAAGCAAGAAATCAGACACTAACTATACTAGAACAGCACGAAATATACAAAAGTACAAAAACACATGCACAACATATTCTCAACATACAATTAAATTTCAGAACGCACACCTTCCTATTTGACACAACTACTAATCATAAACGCACTCATCGCCAAGACACCATAAGAAGAAACCAGAAACAAGCAAAGACTATCTCAAGATGGCCAAAATCAAGCCGAAACTAGTAATTAAATAAGGTAAATTACCAGAATAGTATCGCCCTCGGTAGCGTAGTTGGTATAGCACTGACCTTCTATGCTCGAGGTTGCGGGTTCGATCCCGGCCGAGGTCGATGGCATTTAAGTGTGTTTAAATGCGACAGGCTCATGTCAGTAGATTTAGTGGCATGTAAAAGAACTCCTGGGCGACGCTCTGCAGTTGCGAGCGTCGTTAATTAAACCATAATTTAAATTTAAATAATTTTTTACGAGAATAGTTCCAATTAACACAGAACAGTTGTTTGTATATAACAAATTTACAAAATCTTTAATTGATTTATAGCTTAAAATGCAGTAGATGATAATCATTCAGGTTAATTCAACAGCCAAAAATTCTCTTATTCAGGAAAAAAAAATTCAGAAAGTTGCGATCATTAGGACCAAATTTATGGCAGTCTAATTTCAGATAATCTTTCTTAAATTGTTCATACACCATAATAATCATCTTCCCATAATGTGCCTTAAGGGTATATGTACGTGAACGACCACAAATATTATCAGAAAATGCAGGCTCTAAATTTCTAAAATTTTATAAGGAAATGAACTCACAATTGGACAAAAATTACAAGGTACCACAACAATACTTATTAGAACTTAAATATCTGATAAAAGTATTAAAAAGGGTACTAATAATATTTTTCAAACCAGTTTTATCAGAGTATGAAAAAAAAAACAAAAGAATTCTGCAGTTACGTCATTTGGTAACCATAACATTGTTATAGTCTCTCTGACATCTTTAATATTTTTCCTGCATGTAATAAACACTTATTTCTGAAAAATAGACTACTCTCAGACATGTAGAGTTGTTTATTTTAATACAATTAATTTTTTATTTGTCCTATATAAAATATATTAAAATTGACATAATGTTTTGTGATCTAATTTTTCTATTTTCAAAGAAATGGGCATTATTGTAGTCTATCTTTTGAATAAATGCATGTTAAATCAGTGTATAAAATTTCAGATTTCTATCTTTAATGGTTGTGGAGTTATGAAATAATGTGTGAAAATTTTCAAATTTTGGAAAATTTGATTTAAAGTAAATAGTGATTTCTAAAAAAATATTATTAGTAACCTTTTTTATACTTTTATCAGATATTTAAGTTCTAATAAGTCTTGTTGTGGTACTTTCTAATATTTGCCCAATTGTGAGTTCATTTATTTTTAAAATTGTGGAAATTTAGAGCCTGCTTTTTCTGATAATATTTGTGGTCGTTCACGTACATATACCCTTAATGGTGTTTGCTATGGGGCACTCAATGTCCATGTTCAGATTTTCTTCGACATCGTGTTGCTCAGGAGCACACAATTACTCAAGGACTTGGACAAGTGTTGAAACGATGTTAAATAATGAAGTAATTTGAGCTCTGTTTCCCTTGCCCGTCGTGTTCACCATGCTTTAATCTCTGTCGGATTAGTACGACGTCAGTTGCTAGGTAACCGCACAGCGTTGATCTAGGCCACAGACATTTAAATGTGTTGCGGTTCCCACGGCGCAACTTCACACAATTGCGTTTTAACCATTTTAGATGTGTTCGTTAATTCCCTATATAATTGCTTCCTATGAGATTACCACCCTCTGAAGTTGAATAAATATCACTGGGTCATAAGGGACTAATAGCCAGTTGACGGACGACCGTGTTATTTTCATACCACGGACTTTTACTTTACAAAAGTTTCAAATTCGTGTTGAAATTTTGTGACGTATCAATCTCAGCAACCACACCACCATAACCTTCTACTTTGTGACGCACTACATCATCATCTAAATGTTTTGGCCTTTCTTTGTACTAACAATAGGCATAATAATTTTTCTGGCCTCCCTATCTATGTGGTTAACATAATACAGGGTCACCGACATCATAGGACAAATACGAAACGAGGGACTAACATCCCGTTCTGTGGGATGGAGATAAATCTCATCTAACAGTGCCATAGCTTGTTTCGATGCCTACCTTCGCGAACACGAATGAGCTATTCCAGCTCAAATCGACCGAAATATAGAGAAAATTGACCTTACAATTTCTAAATACAATGAAACTTTTTTTGTACGTAGAGAACTGTGATACAATGCTTTGTGCAAAGTTTCAGGCATCAGAACTTCATAGTGTTTAAATTAAAAATATTTAAATTTATCGTATTTTCATAAAATTAGCAAATTTAAACTGTTGTAGCTCCGAAACCCTTTCACCCAATGATCAAAATCATGGTTTATTTTGATGCTGAGAAATTAAAGTTTATATTGATATATAAACATATTTTCTTACTTTTTATGGAAATGGAGAAATTTAGATTTTCCTCATTAAGACACCTTTGCCAAGGAAAAAATATTTTAAAAATATATAGTTAGATTCCGCATTGAAAGTACAAATAAACACATATTTTTTACTGATGGCACGTTGATAAGAAAGTATTGAAAATATCAAATAAAGAAAATAAATTGTACGCGCGTGAACTAACCAGCTGACTGTGAGACGGGAGCTTAGCCGAGACAAACACGTGATGTGTCGTCTAGCAGTCATGGCTGTGCTAGCTTTATCACAGGTTTTCATAAACACAGGAGTAAAATGACGCCCAACGCTCGCTTACCTTCAGCTCTCGGCCAGTGCGCCGTTCAAGTCTAGGCGTGTGAAAATAATCTATTTAATACCCTCGAAACTTATTGCCGTACCACTAAGCAAACAATGCCGAATCCCTCTTAATAATGCAAGGTTTTTTCTCAATATTTTTTTACATTTTTACAAATGGCCAAAAAGCCTAAAAGCAAGTAAAATCAGATTATCTGTCTCTCTGTGTACAATAAAAATAAGGATTACTTCTTAACATGACACGTCAGCTTCAAAATAAGCTCTCGTTCAATGTTCTGCAGTAAATGGCTCCAGAGTTCTGAGCGCTGAAAGAGGCTTGTTTTTATAAAATACGCTAAATTTGTCGCTCAATAATACGAAAACCGTTTGACTTTCGATAGTATATTTTTGAAAATGCACTCCTCTCATCACCTTGTATAAGTATGAAAAAAATTAGAGTATAAAAAAATGCGAGTTTTTTTACTGATCGATTTCATATGGAATAGCCCGAATAATGTCTATGAGTCGGTGGTCATTCTTCCAATTGGCGTACCGTAAAGGCCGGAATTCCTCAAGGCTCTGTTCTTGGTCCATTGATGTTTAGGCTTTACATGAATGATGTAACAAAGGTCTTAAAATATTCTAAACACCACCTATACGCTGATAACTTACAACTTTACATTCACTCCCGAACTTTATAATCAATGATTCTGTGATCAGAATTAATGCAGATCTAGCATCTGTAGAACAATGGGCGCAAACATTTGAATTTATGCTAAATCCAGACAAGCTATATTAATGGGATAACAACGAACCTTAAACAAAATAGATGTAGCTACTGTAGCGAACACGAAAATAAAGAATACCACAATTACATATACCAAAATAGTAAACAATTTAGGACTACCTATGTTTACATTCAAATTTAACTTTTCAAAATCAAGTGACCTACAATCATCGTTGTTCCTGCAATAACTCCTATGTGCAAAATATAAAAATTTTCAGTCGGAAGAAAAACCAAATTATTCCTCCTATGGCAGCCGTGCATAAAAGACTGTGAATTCTTACATTTTCGAAACGAAGAAATATAATTAAATATAGGAGATTTTATTGTTTACTGTATCACTGTATAAGTTATTTGATAGAGCAAAAATCTGGAAATCAATAAATATGTCATATAGGAGTTATTGCAGGAACAACGACGATATGTAAGAAAACTTTTTCTATAATTCCTTCCCTCAAACACTTGATCAAACGTTCTACCTCTTAGACTCAAAAATAATTTAATTGAAACTTTGGTAATGCCCAGTTCAATTATTGCGATTCTCCATTCTCTATTCTCTAAACACTGGTCTTGTCCACAGACTACAGCGTGTTCACAATATCTGCGTTAGTTTCGTTTGTAACATTAGAAAATTCGATCATGTAACACCGTCACTAGAACTGTTATCTTGGAATCCACTTAAAGAAAGAAAACGCTTCAATTCCCTCGTATTACTATTTAAAATCATCCACACCTCCACACCCTCTTATTTAGCATCTCGTTTTGTTTACCTTTCATTACCTTCTCTCTATTTCTCTGCACAGAACATCCTTCTACTCATAATCTTTCAGTATATCGAATCCACGTCTCTGCAATTCTCTCCCTGACCATGTCAGAGACTGTCGGACAATATAAAAATTAAAATTTAAATTAAGAAATCACATTCTAGTTCATAGAATTGTCATCTGACATCTGTCAGGTTGTGCAACTTCGGCTTAACCCACAACATATAGTATAACACTATGCTATTGTCAATTCTACCTTCAATATGTAATATACAGGCTGTTAAGAAAAAGTATCCAAAATTTTGGAGGTGCTAATATGCATCAAAACAAGAAAATAATATCTAATAAACATGAATCCTCTAACACACACTTTCTGAGATCTGAACACTTGTTCATAGGAGGTGCTCAATGTGACGTCCATTCATGACATTGCATTCCTCTGCCCTCCAGCGCAAGGAATAAAGCACTCTTTGAAATTTGTTTTAATACGTTAATAAGAAATTCCTGATAACGAGCCCCAGTTAATCTATGTGGTAGCACGTATGACCCCATTAATCTATCACCAAGAACGCCTGCCCATAAGTTGATTGAGAGTCGGTGCTGATGCCTTGTTTCTTCAACTGCGTGGGGATTTTCATCAGCCCATACATGCTGATTACGAAAATTCACAATACCGTCTCTTTTGAACCCCGCTCATATACGCAACCAGACTTTTATTTTCAGTATTCCTTGCGACGTATCAGTATTCCATGTCAGAGGTGTCAACTACGGTATGATTTTCTGGTAGGTCTGCTGTATTGTAGGGCAGAAAAATGCATTGCCATGAATGGACGTCACATTGAGCACCTCCTATGAACAACTATGAACAAGTGTTCAGATCTCAGAGAGTATATATTGTAGGACCCATGTTTATTAGACATTATTTTCTTGTTTTGATGCATACTATCACCTCCTAAATATTGGATACTTTTTTAACACCCTGTATTTATTATTGTTATTATTATTATTATTATTATTATTATTATTATTATTATTATTATTATTATTATTATTATTATCAGTATCATTAATGCTATTACTCTTCTTTTAATTAACTTTTTTTCCTTGTATTAGCTTGGAATGGAAATGGAATTGGAATCCTTCCATTCAAATTTCATTGTATTAGCTTAGTTTGTGCTCTATAGTGTTCAGTGACTTTATTGACCCTCTGTAGGACTTTAATTAAATTTGTATTATCGCCGCGGCCTCATGGTTAACATGCCGGCATCATACAATAACGTGCGGTGTGCTTTTAAAACATAATTTTGCCGACCGATTGTTGCTCTGTAGGTTTCACTCTAAGCGTCACGTTGTCACGTCTACTTCCTCGATAAGAATAAGCATTAGTTTGTTATATTGTTAAATGGCTATTATTATTATTATTATTATTATTATTATTATTATTATTATTATTATTATTATTATTATTTCATATACGAGTACGTTGACATTCTTAACTCTTAGTAATAACTCTTTAATAATAATTTTTAATGTTCGTTCTCAGCACAAAACATTGCAACCTCGGTTTTAGTCCACGTGGATTAGACAAGTAAGTGTCATTTAATAATGGAAGCAGCTTATTGGTTGCAATATTGAAATTGAGGCGAGTGATTGGAGCGGCGACACAAGAAATTGAAAACAATTATACAATTAAATTTCAAAGACTTGCCGAATGTTATGCACGAGGCCGCTCCAAGACCTGACGAATGTTAACCATGAGAGCGCAGCGATGCCATTTTTGTCACTGTTTGTATATATATATATATATATATATATATATATATATATATATATATATTGTATTTCTATCTGCTGTCTGGTAGGATGGAAGAGAAGGCCCAATTGTCTTAATCCTGTCGGATTAAATAAATAAATAAATAACGAAGTAAGTAACTAAGTAAATAAATAAATAAATAAATAAATAAATAAATAAATAAATAAATAAATAAATAAATAAATAAGTAGGTAGGTAAGTAAATAAATAAATAAGTAAATAAATAAATAAAACCATGGACTGCTTGGTTGGAATGTACATGTGCTATAGAGTGAGCAATAGTGGCTGATCCACACCCACTACCACCAGGTGGTATAGTTTTCGCGGGGAATTGGCTCCCTGGCGGCAAGGTGTGGGTTGGATAATATATTTTTTTGCACGCTTTAGTACTTGTAATTTTAAGTCATGTTGTCACGTCTTCGTTGTAGAAATTATATCTAGTTAATGCCGGTTCATCTCATGAACAAGTACTGCAATGTCCAAAACGAAACGCACTTTGTGAAACACCCTGCATCGTAATGCACACGCAGTTTAATGTGTATCTGGGTGCTGGCTGGGTCCAGCATGACCAAGGTCTGGTGACGTCACTATATGACGTAACATTCTCGTGTAATCGATGTGAGACTCCATGACGTCACGAGCGGATGTAACAGCTATTCAGAAAACATAGTCTGCTGCGTATCTATTGATTTGTTTAGTCCACTCGCCACGTTTTTGAGCGAGATGATTGGACCAGAAGGCTACTCTGAACATTCCGCCGGCCGGCAAGAGGAAGTCTTCGCGTCTTGGAATCGAATTGTCTTAAATAAATTAACGCGCATATTTGAATCTTACTATGTCCTTTAATTAAGTTGATTTAAAATCAGCACAATAGATTTCACAGTTGAGAGGAGTTAATCCTTGTGTTGTCTTAGGCCTATATTACACTATCAGATATCTGTATCACAAAATATGACAAAATTTTTGATCAAATGTAAGATTTTGAGTATATTACACTATGTCAAAACATTGATCATATCTTTCATCACAGTTCTAATAATGGATCCACAATAGTTCTATGCTTGTTGTAACTGTAAAATATGCAGTAATGGTTATTGCATTAATACTAAAGAAGAAATCAAAGAAAAAATGTATTTCGTCGGCTTAGTGTAAGCCCGCTAACCAACAAAAAGGAAATTTTACAGGGGAAACAAAAAACTAAGTATAAATTAACTTTGAAACTTAAGGACCAAATCCAAAGTACAAGTGGTAAAGTTTCAGAATTAATCTATACTCAGTTTTTTGTTTCCCCTGTAAAATTTCTTTTCTGTTAGATAGCAGGTTTACACTCTAAGCCTACGATTTAGGTTAGAGATTGACGTAGAGAGAAAAGATACAAAAGGAATCTATCAAACTCTACTGAGAGAACTTTGTTATGAAGACTAGCCATACCCGTGCGCTCCGCTGCACCTGTTAGAAATAAATATAAAGTAATTACAAAATTAAAATAGGACGTTTGATCCAGGGAACATTCGTTTTTGATAGAAGGATAAATCGTTTAGTATGTTACTTAATTTAAACTGTATTTAAATAATTTCAATGCGATCATTTTGGTCCAGAGAGCACTCATTTGTTGCAATGACAATTCCTTTAACATGTTTCTTAATTGTTATTACATGCAACCATAGTTTAATGAAGATGGACATATCATTTAGTTTTAATATGTATACTTCATATTACTTGCTATTTGTTTCCATTGAATTATGGTCATAACTTAATTTTAACCCTTGTTTTCTACGTCTTCAGTAAATGGCGCTTGGACCACCATGGTTCTGAATCCTTCAAATAACTTAAATAGTGATACAGCATAAACAGTGATATGTAATTATATTTCTTTCTTTCGAAAATGTAAGAATTCACGATCTCCTATGCACCATTGCCATGGAATGCATAAATGTGTTTTTTTTTCCTACTCAAAAATTTTATATTTTGCACATAGGAGTTACTGTAGGAACAACAACGCTATAATCTGAGGCGGCGGTGAAAATGTATTGTATTGTTATTTTAAAAGTCTTGTATATCCTTAAATTTCACTCAGAAGTTACTGTAATAATATTTTTCATGAAAACTAATAATAAGGGAGGTATTTCGATTTATTTAATTCAGGCCCCCTTATAACCCCCTTTTAAATAAAGTATTTTGAATGCCGTATAGCCTAAAATCTAAGTTACAACGAACTTAATTTATATTCAAATTTTCACATAAATCGGTTCAACCATTATCGCGTGAAAAGGTAACAATCATCCAGACAGACAGACAGACAGACAGACATACAAACAAAAATTTCAAAAAAGCGATTTTCGGTTTCAGGATGGCTAATTATACATGTTAACACCAATTATTTTTGGAAAATCGAAAATTACCAGAAAAATTTTGGCTACAGATTTATTATTAGTATAGATGTGAAATCCTATCATATACTAAGTATTTAATAATGGATGATGAAACAATTCATGTGACTCACAATGTAATATTAAATGTTTTCTGGTTTTCACAGACCATGTGTACTTAATGTCCGCTATTTTCTTTCCTCCCTGTCACAGATTTTATCAAAGGTATGATGACGACCATAACTTTTATCACACAACTATGTCACAGCTAGATGTGATCAGAGATGCTATATTGCACTGTAAAACATTTTATCACATATATTTTATCAAACTTCTGTGACACAGAAATATGATAGTGTAATATAGGCCTTAAGCAATGGACTTGTACCATGATGGCCGCATGACAGGGACCTTGCCTACTTGTGAAGGTTAAGTATTAGTTCAAGAAAAAAAAAAGAATTTATCGAGCTTTTTATTCTAATGCTTTCCTTCAGAGAGACTGTAATTTTTGTCCCTAGCTATAATCGCGTGGCCTAAGGCGTCATTCTTTGGACTAGTGTTACGGAAAGCATGCTGGTTTGAGTCTTCATGTGGGATGAAATTTTCGCAAGAAGTTCGACTAGTGCAGCGAGGACAAAGTACGGCCCTCGGCCTTCGGACAGGTTCAGTGCGGCTCACGTCAGAATTCCAGATCCGAATTGTTCAATCCCCCCCCCCTTGTTAATTCTATAGGATCTACTGTATTAGTGCTTTATGGTTGTGTTAACAGATAGAGTTAGTTGTCAACAATGTGACGCTGATAGATAGATAGATAGATAGATAGATAGATAGATAGATAGATAGATAGATAGATAGATAGATAGATAGATAGATGGATGGATGGATGGATGGATGGATGGATGGATGGATGGATGGATGGATGGATGGATGGATGGATGGATGGATGGATGGATGGATAGATAGATAGATAGATAGATAGATAGATAGATAGATAGATAGATAGATAGATAGATAGATAGATAGATAGATAGATAGATAGATAGATAGATAGATAGATAGATAGATAGATAGATAGATAGATAGATAGATAGATAGATAGATAGATAGATAGATAGATGAATTTAATGTCATCCAGCGATTTATAGCCATAGACAACGTCAGAGTAGATACATATAATACATGGCTACTACAATATGAATAAAATGTAAGAATAAAAAAATAAATATACAATCACCAGACATTCACAAAAACAGGCTAAAAGTTTTAAAAGAAAACAGTATAAAATCAGGTTAAAATGTACAGATTTGTCAATTACATAAGGTTAAAACAAATAGTATCTAAAAAGTAATATGCTATTGCTAAAATCATTGACATTGTAGATTGGATTTGCCATCAAAGTCCTTCTCACCATCTTTCTGAAAGTAAAATATGACGTGTTTCTTATATGCAATGGTAAAGAATTATAAAGTTTATAAGATATGGAAATAAGACTATTGCTTGTAGTACTATATTTGTACGTGGTGAAATATATGTCAAGTCTGGAACGGGTAGAATAATTATGAATGGCTGAACAAGTAGGAAGATTATGCACATTACACTTAACATACAGAAGGCAATCGAGAACAAACATTGACGGCAACGTAAGTATTCCTAGTTGTACAAAAAGTGGTTTACAATGAGTTCTAGAAGAGACACCACAAATAATTCTCACTGCTCTCTTTTGAAGGATAAACAACTTAGAAACCGAAGTATGGTTGCCCCTCAAAAGCGTCCCGTAACTTAAGTGACTGTAAATAGTCCTGATATAGGCTATTGTATTTTATATTTTTGATGATTGGCTAATTGAGCGGGCTAGCGGAGTGGTAGAGGGCTGGCCTTGCATTCGGGAGGTCCGGGGTTCGATCCCAGGGGCTGGCAATCCTAACTGAGGTTTTTCATGGTTTCCTCAGTTATTTCCAGGCAAATGCCGGGATTGTACCTCTTGAAAGTCCGGCCATGGACGGCGATCCTTCCCTTAATCCTTTCATATGTGTGAGTGAATGCTGTGTAATGTCTTAAATGTTTGTGTTGTATCGGAGGTGGCCCTGGCACTGAGCTGATCCCTCGTCCGGGGAGGCCCTCCATGTCCTTGTGTGGTCAAAAAAGTATGTACAGTACAACCTCTATTATCCGTGGTAATGAAGGGGATGGACTGAACGGTTGATCGAAAAAATCGGATAATCCATACCATGGAAGATTTTGTAATTTCCTCCATGGTCTTGTATTTAACTCGCTAAGTAGTTCACTAATAAAATCTGGTTGTCAACGACGGGTTTTTAAGAGGTAATGAAGCCCATTGTAATGATTGTCTCAGGAAAGATAGAAATAAAGAAGGTCTCATGTTGTAGATTTACATACTTTTTACACTTTATCCTTGTTTCTTTTTATTAAATCGCGCAGTTGTAACTCCAATCTCGCATTCCGATGCGAGATGAGCCACAATTTCTCTTTCTCAAACAATTAAATTATTTTCATTTTTTTTTTTCGATACTTAGCACAACACGTTTCCTGTTAACACCCGTGGAAGACATTTTATATACAAGTTGTATTATAGAACGGCAATTCGAACAGTAGACAATGCTGTGTGACGATAAAGGCTTGTAATAACACTCTCTACCAAAACCATATGTAGAACCTACTAATATGATATACAAAACAGTACTTCAAATAAGTTATTTATTTCTGAAGAAAAAAGAGCGAGAAATAAAGTCGGATAATCCGCCAATCGGTTAATAGGGTGACGGATAATCGAGGTTCTACTGTATGTGATCCATAGATTGATTCCTCTCCCGACAGGTCGCTGCCCTGTAAGGTCTATAGTTATACCCAAAAATGCTTGAAAAAAATGTCCTTCATGCAGCAGTTAATCATTAGACATAATTGTATTGGTTGGTATAATTTTTTTTAAGTGTATCTCAACAGTGAAAAGAGTTCAATCTAAAACATGAGATCATGTGTGTGCGTTTCAGGAACTCGTGTAACTTCGCAGTACTGCTCGGGAAATTTCGCAGTAATACTTGTGCAATTTTCAAGAATACTCTTTTTAGCTCAAAACATGTTTTAATGCAATCTTAACATCAGTACATGTTTACACACATGAACTGAACATACATTAACAAGATTCCTGGCCATGTAGGGATTCCAGGAAATGAGGCCGCGGATGCTGCAGCCAGGGCTGGCGCACTGAATGGCTCTCTGGTATATTGGCGCGAGAGGTGGCAGGACATTCGAAACTACTTGAAATATAAAATATGGTGGCAATGGGAAGGATAATGGTCTGCACAAGAGGGAAACAAATTACGAAATATAAAGAATACTGTTCGAGTTTGGGATTCGTCTACAAGAGCGTCGCGACACGAGGAGGTTTTACTCACCCGGTTGAGGATTGGCCACTGTCATCTGACACACGGCCATCTCCTACGTGGCGAACCTCAGCCGGAGTGCGATATGTGCCATGTTCCACTTACGGTGGAACACTTTTTATTGCGTTGCAGGAAATATGACCATGCACGGAGGCAATATGGAATTCGGCCGACATTACGTGACGCTCTTGGAAATGATTTTAATTGTACAAATGCAGTTCTGAGATTTTTATCAAATACAGGTTTGGATAAGGTGATTTAGTTTTTTATTGATCCGTTTTACTTATCCTCCGGACCCTTTACATCCGGAGGTTACATTTGCTGTTTTATATTTGATTTTACATTGTTGACATTTCGGACTTTATACATCCGAATATTTTATAAAATTTTATGGTTTTAAAATTTAATTCAGAAGTTATCTCTGGTGGCCTTAGTTTTATTGTTTTATTTGTTCGTCTTGAATACCACCTAGTGTGGTAGAATTGCTCACTTTTATGATTGTGTAGAAATCACCTTATGTATACTGCATTTGTGTGCCTCGTTTTATCGTGACAACGCTTTTTAGTTCTTTTAGCACTCTAATTATTATATTATTTATGTATTTGTAATATTAAGAATTTTAGATAAGGGCGCAAATAGCCATAGTAGCTGACGCGCCCTTCTTAAACCCTACTACTACTACTACATTAACAAACTAGGCAATATATATAGAAGAACTGGGCTTCTATTATTAACATTAATAACAGGGAAAGGCTTGCATATTAATTGTAAATTAATAAATTTATCCAACAAATATCTGCATTAAACATTGTGTTGAAGATAGAAAAAAACATTATGATAACTATTTAAGTCTAAACCGAATCCGTTTCTGCTGGCAAGACAATTGAGGCGCTGACATGGGAAAGGTAGTAACTACCAAAAACAAAATTTTTCAGGGGAAGTAAAAAACAAATTTATGAACACTTTCTCACTTACATTATTACAGAAACTGCTTTAAATGAAAGGCATACACTCATGTTTGTGTTACATATGAAATTTGAAAAGTCCGGCACAGATTTATCTGTGAAATCCTATTTTATGAAAATACAACATTGAAATCACTCCTTAGCCAAACTGAGAATTAACGTTATTTATACATTATGCAGAAATTTTTCGGTAAAATGCATGATACTTTTCATCGAGGATGTCTAACATAGATAACAAGTCTCTCTTTTTGGCATCAGGGACGACTGATCTTTCAAGGCGTTGCAAGCACTGCAAGTTAGTGATTGACGTTAATGACTGTCCTTTCTTAAAAATCCTGTGCTCTGTCCACATTTCAAGGTCATTAAATGACTGTCTTGTTTTTATTAGAGGAAAATCAGCTCTTGAGAGTCTAATTCAGTTGAGGGTGCTGATTTTGATAGGAGTTGTATTCAAAAACTTGTCACATTCTGCAGAAAAGTCGAAGAAATCCTCATCCTTCATCATTATTACATTATTAGGCCTTACCTCTTCTGGAACCATGGTCTTGCATTTTTTTTTTCTTTTCTCTATGATACCAAATTCCCTATCACATGGCATGTAGGAATGTTCTGAAACCAGGAATTTCAAGTCCACTGAATCAAAATGTTTCTTGGCAATAATGTAAATCAGGACCATTAGAATCATCCGATTCTTAATCTGCCCTGCACAGTTATCAGCCCATATTTGTCTAGACACACTCTGATGTTGTAAAAGGAGTTACTACCTTCTCCGCGCCAACAGCTGTGCACATACAACTTACAACATCTAGTGACTACGTTTCCAACTTCGTTTCATTACATACGGACGTACTACCTTCTCTGTGCCATTGGCATGGCCATTTACTACCTTCTCAATGAAGAACCTAAAAATTCGAATTTTTGGCAGTTACGACCTTTCCCATGTCAATGCCTCAATTGTTGTTTCTCTTCTTTCTGCCATTGTTTGAAGATGGACAGACTTTGCTCCTTTCAAGGACCAATTTTGTTAGGTTTGGTAACCAGTGAAAACCCTGTTTCATCTAAATTCCAAATGAGATTAGGCTTGGTACTCAGTTCTGCTTTCTTGTACACACTTCCTAGCAAATCATAAAAATCGTTCAAATTTGAGCGAGTTGAGGCTGTTGCTCTATGGCAGGACAGATTTTCTGGCTATCGCATACTTAGTCCATAGCGCTTCTTCTACGTGCCGCTCGAACTGCTCTGCAGGCAACTAGCGGAAACTAGTTAAGAAATTGAGTACCGGCAAAAGCATATTACGATCAAACTATATTAGATAAAACAACAAGCAAGGGTTCAAATCTATATCTATACTAATAATAAATCTGTAGCCGAAATTTTTCTGGTAATTTTCGATTTTCCAAAAATAATTGGTCCTAACATATATAATTAACCACCCTGAAACCGAAAATCGCTTTTTTGAAAATTTTGTTTGTATGTCTGTCTGTCTGTCTGGATGTTTGTTACCTTTTCACGCGATAATGGCTGAACGGATTTCGATGAAAATTGGAATATAAATTAAGTTCGTTGTAAGATTTTAGGCTATATGGCATTCAAAATACATTATTTAAAAGGGGGTTATAAGGGGGCCTGAATTAAATAAATCGAAATATCTCGCTTATTATTGATTTTTGTGAAAAATGTTACATAACAAAAGTTTCTTTAAAATAATTTGCGATAAGTTTTATTCCTTGAACAATTTTGATAGGACTGAGATATTTAATGAGATAAATGAGTTTTAAAATTAAAATAACTGCCATCTAAGGCCGTGTAATGAATTAAAAAACAAATGACTTCGTCTATAAGGTGCCTTGGACAGCAACAATCGAAAGCTATGAATCATAGCCTACAGGGAATGTTTCTGTGCTTGTATGAAGTAATATCGGAAGCTAAATTAACCGATTTGTATAATTAATTATTATTTCACCATTGGAAAGTGTAGTTTCTCTAGATGGACATAATGCTATAATGTTATTACAGTAACTTCTGATATATAATATAATATAATATAATATAATATAATATAATATAATATAATATAATATAATATAATATAATATAATATAATATAATATAATATAATATATAATATAATATAATATAATATAATATAATATAATATAATTTAAGTTATTTGAAGGGTTCAGAACCATAGTGGGCCAAGCGCCATTTACTGAATACGTAGAACACAAGGGTTAAAATTAAGTTATTACCATAATTAAATGGAAACCTATAACAAGTAAAATAAAATATACACATTAAATCTAAATGATGTCAATCTTCATTGAACTATGGTTGCATGTAATAAAAATTAAGAAACATGTTAAAGGAATTGTCATTGCACCAAATGAGTGTCTCTGGACCAAAATGACCGCATTTTAATTATTTGGATGCAATTTAAATTAAGTAACATATTAAACGATTTATCCTTCTATCAAACACGAATGTTCCCTGGATCAAATGTCCTATTTTAATTATGTAATTACTTTATATTTATTTCTAACGGGTGCAGCGGAGCGCACGGGTACGGCTAGTTAATCATAAGAATGTGGAGAATTCATTAATCATAGTGTGATAATTACAGTTCTGATTATCTCGACGATATACTGTCCAGAAACACACCACTGCAAATTTACTCACTCTATCTCAGCAAACACACGCCTACTAAAGGAGATAGTTGTGTAACTTTCGCCAGAATGCGTTGCAATAGGATCTTCATGCATGAAACATCCCCGACAGATTCTGGCATTTATCCGTATTTTTTATAAGCTCAAACGAACACGTACAACTCCACAATTAATTAATATATGAGATACTGCGAAATTAGCAAAGTTTGCCTTACATTGTAAAAGCTATATGATATGTAGGGGTTTCTATGACAACTGGTCATTTTATGGAATAGCCCCATATGCTCAATGCTTTTTTCTTAACGTGCAATCCTCTATAGACACACAGGCAATTTTTCTTCTTAAAAAAATTCACCGAGAGCCGAGCCGGGGAATCGAACCCGGGACCTCCAGATCTGGAAGCCAGCATGCTGATCAACAGACCACGGAGGCAGTCGAATTTTTTATAAAAACAAAAAAAAATGCATTTTCTACTCGTTTGTTTTTCTCATTCATAGCTTAGTGACCAGAGCTTAATTAAAACGCAAGTCATCCACGAAATTTGAATTGCTATTTGGTTTAGAGAGCGAAGTAACCATATGATAGTAGACACTGGCTGCATATAGGTTGCAAAACTGCAACTGCGTTTCAAGACTTTATAAGCATTGAACAAGATTTGGATATTTGCTGTACATTGCTCCATCGATTTAGGACAGGGATGCAGAACTGGCGTTGACTGACGTTTCTGTAACCCTTACGCCATCACAATAACACAGACACTGAATACAAATCCCCTTCTCTATCAAGTCTATGACGCGGGGGTGGAAGGAGGGGTTTATTGACGTATTCCCCCGTATGACGACGCCACAATTGGAGCCTACTTCTGCAAGCCTAATTTAGGAGAACGCCAATGTTTACCTACTTAGATATAACACACGGAGCAAGTCCCCTGCAATCGGCAAGCATCATGTTTAGGTAAAGCACGAAAGTGGAGGAATAGTATGAATAGTAAAAATCGAACCTACAGGAATGGGTGTTTAAGAGTATTGTTCATTCATTAAAAAAAGTGTACCTGATGCAATGTTAATAAAAATTAATTTTATTTCATAGAATACATATACAGTGGAAGCTCTTAACATTCCTATTATGTTCGAAACTTTGTCACACATGTTGTGAATGGGTCAGTTTGACCCAGGATTTGAAAAATGGATATAATAGTAAAACATCATCTTTTATTTATGCATTGGTTCAAAAAAGCAAATAATGTCTTATTTTACAATGTGTGAACACAAAATAATTACCAATTTAGCCTATCCAAATGTTGCATTAGGCCTAAAATGTTTACATGATATTGGCAGACGAATGCTTTGCACCTATTACATTTTTGACAGTCTTTGGTCTTTCTTCGGTTCACATTCCTTTTTGTTGCACTTTCTCCTGAACTATTTCCTGGAACATTTTCCAAACTTAGTTTTATCTTCTGAGGCAGGCTTCTTCATATTTTTTTCTTCCTCGCATTGCTTGTGTTAATTGTAGGCCTAGTCCAATTCTTTAAGGAACAATCTTCATCTGTACAATTTATTCGGATTGTACTCGCCTCAATATAATGCATTTATTCCTTCAATATCGAGTACATTATAAAACATACAATCAGACCATCTTTTGGTACTCCTTTGGCAAGAGTAGGTACTGGCACGTTTATCTGTGGTGTCAATTCCTCCTTCGTTTTGTTGTAATGTAATAGCCTATGATTTCAGGCTTTCTGTGCTCTTCCGAAGACAGACTGCAGTCGTGATGCACTGTGGACAGTAAAATCACTGATTTATTCTTCTAAGACACATACGACATCATAGTTACGTCGGGCTGAAATCCGAAAATGCTTGGACACCCTGGTCTCGCCCAGTTTAGCTCATATCTTATGGTTTGTTTTTCTCAGAGCTCTGACTAAAGTTAGATTCCTCTTGAGAAGTTCCTCGGCCAAAATATAATAATCCGTGGCGCTAAAGCCCACGAAGGGCCAAGGCCGACCAGTCGGCTGCTGGCCTCACGGCCGCATGCCGAAGCAGAGTTGGACGATTATATAACCAGAATGGAGGTATCGTGTGGTTAGCACGATGAGCCCCCCCAGGCGTTATAGCTGGTTTGTGTAACCGGAATTCGCTAGCTATCATAGCTCCCCAAGTGCATCACGATGCTGGGTGGGCACCGGTCCCTTACACTGGCCGAAATTTCATGAGAAAATTTCTTCCCCCATGAGGACTCGAACCAGTGCGCATTCCGTAACGCGAGTCCTAGGCAGGATGCCTTAGACCACAACGTCACGGCGTGGGACCGGCCAAAATATGGCTGGTGAAAAAATTGTCTGTGATGTTTCGATCAGTCTTTTCAATGCTACCAACATTTGTGCCTTGGTTTGTTTCTCGTGGTCCACTTTCTGGCTTTGCATTGCACACTTCTGCTGCACAAACATATTATGCTGTTTTTACATCACAATTTTATACCATACTTCCCTCTGGATTTTGAAAGTGTGTACCGGCGGAAGGGTCATTTGTCTGGAAATAGCACCAACTGCTCATATACTGTGACATCTTAGTAGGATAAGAATATTTTTGGCATTTGTTCCACAAACTTGTAGAAAAAAGACATAATAGCAGCCAATTTATCATGACGTCATCTCACTGGTCGGACTGATTTGTTGTCAAACCTGAGAAAACCTGCTAGTAGTATGGAAAAATTGAAGTGATACTGTTGCACAGAAAACAGGTCTACCATACATACTGTCCCACAGCTCTTGAAGTGATTATCCAGCAGATCTGTACACACCGGCTAATATCAGTGTGAGTGGGTGAGTGAGTGAGTGTGTGAGAGTGTGAGCGTGTGTGAGAGTGTTTGAGTGTGTAGGCCTAAGTGTGAGAGTTTGTGAGAGTGTGAAAGTGTGAGAATGTATCAGAGTGTGAGAGTATGAGAGAGTGTGAGTGTGTGTCAGAGTGTGAGAGTATGAGAGAGTGTGAGAGTGTGTCAGAGTGTGAGAGTGTGTATCGGAACACAACAACAGTCCGTAACTCATAATTAAAATCAAAATCCATGACTGGGTCTAAATGACCCAATCACAATAGATGTGTCAAAGTGAAATATATGACGAAGTACTATATTTTTGTGGATAAAAGTAATACGAAATATTCGTAATGATGTTTTTTAGGATTACTCAAAGCCCTGTCACGTTATCGCTGTTTTTGTACGTTTTGTGTTAATTTTAGTAAATGCAATGGGTCATTTAGATCCATTCACAATAGGAAGGTTAAGTTCGACAGAAATCAAGTTCGACATCTTGTAGTTCGACTGCTTACGTAGGAGAATTAGATACGCCCCTATACAGGCTCTGCCATTTGAATGGGAATTGATTCTCTGTCTTGTAGTGATACTTTTGTTAAAGGAAAACAGAATATTTTATTGATTAGGACATTTATATTGATCACTGATTTTAAATTAATGAACTCTTCTTTTTATATTTGAGAATTGTGCCGTTTGTGAGACGGAACTGTCGAAACCCACTGTGGTACTAGAAGCGCATACACAAATCTCGGGGCGGCCAGGAAATGCCAGTACTGTATTCGTTGATGGATAACCAATAAGAATTTGTATTCACTTCACCTGCCACACCCACTACCCTTATTGGACAGAACTTTCAATTCTGTTCTGTCGAACTTAGGAGAGTCCACTGCATCTACCTACAAAGTACAATAATAAATAAGTAATTAAATAAGTGAAGAATGAAATAAGTAAATAAATGAAAAAAATAATTAATATGTGAGTGAATGAATGAATGAATGAATGAATGAATGAATGAATGAATGAATGAATGAATGAATGAATGAATGAATGAATGAATGAATGAATATTACTTTCAACTCTTCAGAAATATCCTCAATATTTCCCCCGTTTTCAAGGCGTCGAATAATATTTACTTTGTCATAAATACTCAGACGTGAATGTGTTTGTGACTTGAAGCCTTACCGTTATGCGGGGGCTTGGATCTTAGTCACAACAGCAGACCACGTTGTACTGTTTTGCTGTTTTCTTTAGGCTAAAAAGTATTCTACTAAATCGACGGAGCAGTGTATTCCGTTTCATGTGGGCTGCGAAACAGAAAAACCGGACATTCAGCTTAAATTAATTGTATTGCAAAATAACAATTGAAGCTATTGCAGCTATTTCTCAACGTTCCAAAACTTGATTACTTACTATCTGATTCCATGTCATTTTTCTTTAGATTTAAACATTTCGAATTTCGATAAATCGAATTCCAAAGGAACGGGAAATTACTTTGATTTATCGAGGTTTCGAGTATGTAATCGAGATTCAATTTTAATATCACTTTAGCTGTCTTGCAGTAAAATTACTTTTTAGAAACAATTTTGATTATATAAGTCTGTAATTTTAATTTGCTTCATAGCCTTGAGCGTTTGGGTTTTCGATTGTGACAATGGCAGAAAAATGTTCAGTAATAACCTGATATGAGCAGTGGCAACAGTAAGTCTCACAAGGACAGCAGACATAAAAAAAGAAGAGTGGAATGTAAGGGGTCTGGCGGAGGGGAGAGAGGACTGAGCAGATTCTAAAAGACGGTCGGTAATCTTAAATTCGATTTATAGAAGTTTACATGAGTTAATTCGATTTACAGTGAATCGAATTGCCTTGAATTCGAATTATTGCTGTTTAGTCAACTGTCCAAAGACAAGTTTGACACTCATAAGTGACACCAATACAGCATCAGTCATGAGACAACTAAGTCAGGAGATAATGGGTTAGGGTGGCCAGTTTCGTTCTCCCTCCATTGGATACGTCGCTGACTAGCTACACATTACGCTAATCATATTTCAGTTGTATACAAACAATTATTCTCTCTCTGACACATATCGTCGAGATGTACTATATGATAATAGATGTGCATTTCAGCCAGAACCTAAGTCAGAGGTAAAAATGAATTATAGAGGTTAAATTTCCACAATAACCAAATGGAAATTCCCCTCCAAAAGTTCGATTTATCAATTGCTTTTACTCGAATTGACAAGCTTTTGTTGTGCAGCGGAAAGAAATAGACTAAAACTTTGAATTACAGAGGGTTGCGACTTGTCAAGGTTCGATTTATCGACATTCGACTGTATGTACGTGTTGCTTCTTCGCTACAGCATTTAATTCAGATGAAGAAAATATTTCTTCTTATCCCTATGTAAGTACGGGCCGTAAGACCCTTTCCGAGGGTAAGTCTGTAAAACTCTTTTGTTAAAATCTCTAGACTAGACGGCAGTTCGGAAGGCGGTCGGCTGCTATATGCGCCGTAGCATTTCTGGTATGTGACGTCACAAGCTTGTACAGTAGAACCAATCGGAATCAGTTTATAACAAGTACTTCTCGAGTTCGTTTCTTCACGTATGAGTGTTTCAATACATTGAATAAGTAAAACTAACATTTACTATGTGTGTTTAAGATAAATAAACGGAAGAAGAGACTGTAAAAAGACAAGTATTGCACATGTAGGAAAATAGTCTTTAAGGTGTACTATTATTTTAAAAACGTTGACGAGCAGAACGCTGCCGGCCATCTTGATGCTAGCTGCAACGTTGCCAACGTGCAAGAAACAACTGCAGAAGCATGTGTTGTGAGATTGAGAACCGTGCAAAGAATATTGTTAGTGAAGGAAACAGGGTTTGTTTGGTGTCATGCTTACAGTAATCAACGGCTAAGGTCATTATTGTTTTTGATAATTTAAATTCTCTCCTCCGCTATTTGTATCGCACGTGCGCGTGAAGTACGATGTGGCAATGTTGTACGCTGCCTTGCTCTCGCTATCTGACTCTCTTGACGCATACGCTAGCAGACTACCGCCTTCCGAATTGCCGTCGACTCTAGTGCACTATTATTATTCCGGAAAAACCTCTACAAAACGATGTTCAAGGAACCGGTGTAAACCGTGTATTTACAGGTAGGCTAGTGCGCGTTAGGCGGGTATTCTAATTTTGACTTACAGTATCTATTATTTTCTTATACAATTACATACATCATTCATGAAAGTAGTACAATATTACCCCATTATGAAATACGTCAAATACATTTACGGTACCGGTATGTGCCCAGTTCTTTCGATAGTCTTTTATACTGCGTGTTTAGTTCAAAGTGTGTCATGGCTCGCTGTATGCCGTCATGTGGCTAGCCGATGAGCCTAGAGAATTCAATCTTCCTACACTTCCGCAGAAGCGTATCACCTATGAGCCAGAGAAGTTGCCTAGCAAGTACGGCGTTCAATTTGAAGAGTACGTACCGATACGTACGGTAACGCCGGTAGTGACAGGAATGTGAACTGTTTGGAAACATGTACTGTCGGGATATGGGGAGAGGGTTAAGACGATTACTTACGTATTTGTTGACATTAACTTCGACGGTCAACATGGACACGGATCATTTGATTTGTGTTGTGGAATGTTGCCGTACGCAACCGATGATAACAAATACCCTGCGTACGACTTGCCCGCGCAAAACACAGTTCGAAAGAGGTTATGGTAGCACAAAGGCCGTACAGACCGCCATCTGTTGCTGCGATGTTCAAGTTATATCGTACACGTTCTCAAGTTCAGATAGAACGCCTTGAATAATAGGCAACTTCTCTGACATATAAGGTGAAACTCCTTCAAATCGGTGACTCAACAACAGTGACGTCATGACACACTTTAAAATGAACACCCAGTAGTTGCTTGTTTGGTATTTTAACCCTTACAATGAACACTTTTTCAAGACGATTTAAATATGAATTTACACTGAATTACATATCATCAGGACAAGAATTTTCCGTTCAACACTTATTGTAATCAGAATCATAGCCACGAGACTTCAAAACACTAAAGAAAGTAAACTGAACAGCAAAAATTTCCAGAATTACGGCCGACTGAGAAAAATTGTTTGAAAAATAGGGTATAGGAAAAAAAAAAGGATATTGTAACTATGTAAGGTTAAGCATGCATGTAAAATTGTAAAACATCGATTGAAAGGGTTGGGTATTGTATGCAGGCCGATGTAAGTGCACAGATAAATACTGTATTATTATTATTATTATTATTATTATTATTATTACTATTATTATCATTATTACTATTATTATCATTATTACTTACTTACTTACTTACTTACTTACTTACTTACTTACTTACTTACTTACTGGCTTTTAAGGAACCCGGAGGTTCATTGCCGCCCTCACATAAGCCCTCCATTGGTCCCTATCCTGAGCAAGATTAATCCAGTCTCTCTCATCATATCCCACCTCCCTCAAATCCATTTAGTATTATTTCCTCATCTACGTCTCGGCCTCCCTAAAGGTCTTTTTCCCTCCGGCCTCCCACCTAACACTCTACATGCATTTCTGTATTCGCCCATACGTGCTACATGCCCTGCCCATCTCAAACGTCTGGATTTAATGTTTCTAATTATGTCAGGTGAAGAATACAATGCGTGCAGTTCTGCGTTATGTAACTTTCTCCATTCTCCTGTAACTTCATCCCTCTTAGCCCCAAATATTTTCCTAAGCACCTTATTCTCAAACACCCTTAACCTATGTTCCTCTCTCAAAGTGAGAGTCGAAGTTTCACAACCATAAAAACAACCGGCAATACAACTGTTTTATAAATTCTAATTTTCAAATTTTTTGACAGCAGACTGGATGATAAAAGCTTCTCAGCCAAACAATAACAGGCATTTCCCATATTTATTCTGTATTTAATTTCCTCCCGAGTATCATTTGTATTTGTTACTGTTACTCCAAGATATTTGAACTTCTCCACCTCTTCGAAAGATAAATTTCCAATTTTTATATTTCCATTTCGTACAATATTCTCGTCACGAGACATAACCATATACTTTGTCTTTTCGGGATTTACTTCCAAACCTATCTCTTTACTTGCTTCCAGTAAAATTCCCGTGTTTTCCCTAATCGTTTGTGGATTTTCTCCTAACATATTCACGTCATCCGCATAGACAAGCAGCTGATGTAACCCGTTCAATTCCAAACCCTCTCTGTTATCCTGGACTTTCCTAATGGCATACTCTAGAGCAAAGCTAAAAAGTAAAGGCGATAGTGCATCTCCTTGCTTTAGCCCACAGTGAATTGGAAACGCATCTGACAGAAACTGACCTATACTAATTCTGCTGTACGTTTCACTGAGACACATTTTAATTAATCGAACTAGTTTCTTGGGAATACCAAATTCAATAAGAATATCATATAAAACTTCTCTCTTAACCGAGTCATATGCCTTTTCGAAATGTATGAATAACTGATGCACTCTACCCTTATACTTCCATTTTTTCTCCATTATCTGTCGAATACAAAATATCTGGCCAATAGTTGATGTATTACGTCGAAAACCACACTGATGATCCCCAATAATTTCATCTACATATGGAGTTAATCTTCTCAAAAGATTATTCGAGAAAATTTTGTACGACGTCAACATTATTATTATTATTATTATTATTATTATTATTATTATTATTATTATTATTATAAATATTCACTATACCATGTAGGCTATCACTATATCTGTATCGAAGTCGTCCTAAATCCCTTTTACCTTTTAGTTTAAAAACAATGCTTGTTGCAGACATCTATAACGTGGCATCCTTAACACATGTTCTTTCCAGCTTGTATTCCATTAATCATTTTTATTGATCTGAGATGTCTGGTTCTGAATCCGGATAACGCAGTTTCTCTCTGGTTATTGTTATATTTTTGGATTTCCTACGTCCTGTTCCATGCACCAGTCATGTTTGGGAGCGATTTTTTCTCAACTCCTTCTTGACGTTTGTGTACAGTAGCGGCAAAAAAAACCGGACCGACCCTTGTAGCTGATTTCAGAGCCTTGTTCACTCCAGAGCACGATAGACTGGTAACTAAGACTTTCGTGGTTCGAATCCTGCCTGGGAAGGAAACTTTTTTTTTTTTTTTGTTTCTTGTTCAAATTTATTCCCTATACTTTTCGAAAGAAAGAGGTGTCATAATTTGTTTAAACAAGAAGTAATATTTGGACAAGAAATCTTTAAAAAATTTCTAACTCTATCCCAAAATTCATTGATCTAAATACGAGTAATTCATTTTTCTCGTACAAAAAATGTAATTTTTCAATAAGTTTTCATTATAGAAAAATTGTTATAAAATCCGCAATTTCAAAGATATATTGGGTTTGCAGCAAAAAACAAATAAACATTTTTGCAGAAAGATTAGGTCCCTTTATAAACATCATGCTGTTTCATATATGTATAAGGACAAGAGTGAAATACCACTTATGTAGGGGTGTCCTTAAACTTTCGGTAGAAACTGTATTTATTCTCCAAAGGATTTACATACTCATATTGTAACATTTGGCAGATATGTCTACATAAGTTAGAATGAACTTAAACACGTTTTAAAATCTTGTCAAATCTCTAGCAATATGAAAAACAATGAATCTCTTTTAGTAGCCTATTGATCAATCTTTGACAAAATTTTTTCTAAAGTATTGAATTAAAAGCAACATTTGTTCATGTACAATAGAGGCAAAAAAAAACCGGACCGAGCCTTGTAGCTGATTTCAGAGCCTTGTTCACTCCAGAGCACGATAGATTGGTAACTAAGTCTTTCGTGACTCGAATCCTGCCTGGGAAGGAAACTTTTTTTGTTCCTTATTCAAATTTATTCCCAATACTTTTCGATTGCTGGTAAAATTCATGTTCTGGGAATAATAAGTTAATTAAATAGTAAAATATCGCTGCAATCGAAAAGTATTGGGAATAAATTTGAATAAGGAACAAAAACAATTTCCTTCCCAGGCATGATTCGAACCGCGAAAGTCTTAGTTACCAGTCTATCGTGCTCTGAGAGAACAAGGCTCTGAAATCAGCTACAAGGGTCGGTCCGGTTTTTTTGCCACTACTGTACTGTACTCCAACCACGAGAAAGTCTTTGGGGAATGAGACGAAGCGCGGTAATGCCACAGTCTACTATATACAGTCGCGAAGCTTGAGGTGATTTTTTGCAGATCTCGTGATAAAGCGCTCCAAGCGGTTAGCAACTAGAAACAAGACTGTCCACGGTCGACTTTGGACTGTGTCGTATTTCCATCGAGTGCTAGCTCGTTGCGTATTTCACATTGATGCTTGTGAAATGTTCGTTATTGGTTGTAATGAAAATGTTAATGGCTAAAATACAATAATTGGAATAATAATATTTTACTAGAGACGTAGAAAAATTAAGTTTGTTTTAATGAAATTTATTGATTACGCTTTATTTTCAATTCTGGTGGGATTATTATTGCTTAGGTCTACTTTTTTTTCAAAGGATATGTTTTTAATTATAGCTGTTAATTTTCTTGTTATTTTTATTTGTTACTTTACTAGAGACGTAGAAAAAGTCTGTTACAATAAAATTTATTGATCACGTTTTATTTCCAATTCTGGTGTGATTATTAATTGCTTAACCTCATCCCACTTTGTTAACTACGTAAGCCTACACTACAAGTACCGGTACACGTAAGTTACGTCATTAATTCATATTTCCATTATTATTGTTGTAAAGGGAAATGAAAATTAATATTTATTGGTTTCATAGTTAATTATCGCTATAATCTTGAATGAATGAAGCGATTATAGTAAATTTCAGTTCGTTTTTCAAAAACAAAAATAATATTAACCTATTTCTTGCAGGTATCTTCGAGTTTATGGTGGAATTTAATATACTTCATTAAAATAATAAATTAACTTTATGCATTTAATATTTCAATAATGGAAGGAAGGTGTTAATATTTCCAAAAGAACACAACGAAAGTGTAACATATTTTGTCGTCTACTAGGAGAGAGATCTGCGATGATGAGGCGATAGTAGCGATCCTAGTGGTGGGCAACTACCCATGTTTGCATTTTTACTACATATTGAGCTTCGCGACTGTATATAGTAGACTGTGGTAATGCTGTGAATGAATGTTGTCATAAGATGTCATAAGGTCACACACGTGGGTATTCGTATCTGTTTTGGCTAGCTCTCACAGCACAAACGATAACATTGATACACACATATTGATACTACTCTAGTTACAAAATTAGATCACTGTTAATCTCCCGGTCTTTTAATCTCTCCATACAGGAAATAACATATGCAGGAGAGCGCATGGTTTTTAAACTGACGTTATAACGGTAATATTATTTATTTACTTCGTTCTAATAGATGACGCAATAGTAAGCACATTCCTTTCACGGTTGATCTCCTGGTTGGAGAACAGTACAGGCAGCTTTATGCATACGAAATTGAATTTTCAGTTAGACCTAAATGTTACTCTTATAATAATATGAGGCGTGATGGAGTAATACTGGGTGTTCATTTCAAAGTGTGTCATGACGTCACTGTTGATGAGTCAGCGATTTGAAGCGAGTTTCAGCTTTTATGTCAGAGAAGTTGCCTATTAATCAAGGCGTTCAATCTGAACTTGAGAACGTGTACGGTATAACTTGAACGTCGTAGCAACAGATGGCGGTCTGTATGGTCTGTGTGCTACCATAACCTCTTTCGAACTGTGTCTTGCGTGGCCAAGTCGTACGCAGGGTATTTGTTATCATCGGTTGCGTACCACAACATTCCGCAACACAAATTAAATGCTCCGTGTCCATGTTGACCGTCGTAGTTAATGTCAACAAATACGTAAGTAATCGTCTTAACCCTCTCCCCATATCCCGACAGTAAGAAAAAACTCACCTCAGTACATGTTTCGAAACAGTTCACATTCCTGCCACAACCGGTGTTACCGTACGTATCGGTAAGTACTCTTCAGAATGAACGCCGAACTTGCTAGGCAACTTCTCTGGCACATAGGTAATACGCCTCTGCGGAAGTGTAGGAAGATTGAATTCTCTAGGCTCATCGGCTAGCCACATGACGTCATACAGCGAGCCATGACACACTTTGAACTGAACACCCAGTAGAATGTAACACGCAGGAGAAACCGAAGTGTTCAGAGAATATCTGTAATGTTATCAGGTTGAAATTACATTTTCTGTTTCGCGGCACATCGGCTGCAAACCTCTGACCTACCCTCACACCCTCGAGTCGCGCAGGTAGAATGACGTAACAAAAGTTCGCCATTATGACACGGAGATGCAAATTCTCGTCGCCTAGGTGACGGATGGCGGTGTCTTCTTACACGCACGCCTGCTTAAGACTATGAGTTAAGCCCTCATAATGCCTGAGCAAAGCATGTTAACTCTGTTCTATCAGAAGCGGAGGCGAGATCTGAATACTTGTTAGTGTATTTCACAGATGCTGTTATAATTGCTGTAGTGCTATTTAAACGAAAATGATATATGATGTCATGGCCTATTTCGTACATATAAGGAGAGACGAATGCATTAAAGAAATGTCTTAGGAATCAAACCCCAGGCTTTGCGTTTAGTTGAATATTTAATAAAATAAGTAATTAAACTTACACAGTATTCTCTCGATTATCCACTGTTATTGAGGGTAGAAAAGTCCCGCATAATCCGCAATTTAGACGATAGGCTTATGGATATTCAAGGAGAAATATGTCTTTCTAGAATATGCCATTAGGAAAGTCCAGGATAACACAGAGGGTTTGGAATTGAACGGGTTACATCAGCTTCTTGTCTGTGCGGATGACGTGAATATGTTAGGAGAAAATCACAAACGATTAGGGAAAACACGGAAATTTTACTCGAAGCAAGTAAAGAATAGGTTTGGAAGTAAATCCCGAAAAAAACAAAGTATATGATTATGTCTCGTGACCAACTATTGTACGAAATGGAAATATAAAAACTGCAGATTTATCCTTTAAAGAGGTGGAAAAATTGAAATATCTTGGAGCAACAGTAACAAATATAAATGACACTTGGGAGCAAATTAAAAGCAGAATAAATATGCGAATATTATTATTCGGTTGAGAAGCTTTTGCCATTTAGTCTGCTGTCAAAAAATCTGAAAATTACAATTTGTAAAACAGTTTTATTACCAGTTGTTCTGTATGATTGTGAAACTTGGACTCTCACTTTGAGAGCAAAGTATATGATTATGTCTCGTGACCAAAATATTGTACGAAATGGAAATATAAAAATTGGAGATTTATCCTTAGAAGAGGTGGAAAACTTCAAATAACTTGGAGCAACAGTAACAAATACAAATAACACTCGGGAGGAAATTAAACACAGAATAAATATGGGAAATGCCTGTTATTATTCGGTTGAGAAGCTTTTATCATCCAGTCCGCTGTCAAAAAATCTGAAAGTTAGAATTTATAAAGCAGTTATATTACCGGTTGTTCTGTATGGTTGTGAAACTTGGACTTTCACTTTGAGAGAGGAACATAGATTAAGGGGTTTGAGAATAAGGTTCTTAGGAACATATTTGGGGCTAAGAGGGATGAAATTACAAGAGAATGGAGAAAGTTACACAACGCAGAACTGCACGCATTGTATTCTTCACCTGACATAATTAGGAACATTAAATCCAGACGTTTGAGATGGGCAGGACATGTAGCAACTATGGACGAATCCAGAAATGCATATAGAGTATTAGTTGGGAGGTCGGAGGAGAAAAGACCTTTGGGGAGGTCGAGACGTACATGGGAGGATAATATTAAAATGGATTTGAGGGAGGTGGGATATGATGATAGAGACTGGATTAATCTTGCACAGTATAGGGACCGATGGCGGGCTTATGTGAGGGCAGCAATGAACCTGTGGGTTCCTTAAAAGCCATTGTATGTAAGTAGGTAATAAAAATATACTATGGAGTTAAATTATTTTAATTCATGCAATGTGTCCAAAGAAACAATGCGTGATTATAAATTGCAAATTGCTATAGTTTTGTAACTACGCGTATTACGAAATTCATACTGGTGCCATTAAAAAGAACGGCTCAAAGAATTTAACAGGATGTGAAATTGTAATTTTTGGCGGAAAATAATAGATAGCACCATAAGAAAAAAAGAAGGACGTTGTTGTCGCTCTTTCGCTTGTCATTGTGACAATATTGAATAGAAGCAAATTGTGTTAAATGAGGTGAATGTTTCCATTTTAACTCAGTGTGAATTTTGAATCATTTAGAGAGTTATGGCGAACTCACAGGAACGTAGGCTAGTTGGTCTGTATCCCAGTCCGTAGCATCGTATCCCACCTCCCTCACATCCATTTTAATGTTATCCTTCCATCTACGTCTCGGCCTCAGGTCTCCCAACTAACACGCTAACTTATATGCATTTCTGGATTCACTCATACGTGTCCATCTCAAATGTCTGGATTTAATGTTCCTACTTATCTCAGGTGAAGAATACAATGCGTGCAGTTCTTCGTTCATTCATTCATATATTATCTTCCATAGATCTTACATGAGATGTGGAACAAGTCAAAATTTTACAATATTACAATTACAATTTTTTACAAATTTTTACAATATTTTACAATTTTTACAGTTTTACAATGTAGTAATTTTCTACAATGATGAGGTGAGGTCCGAGGATTCGCCAAAATATTACCCGGCATTTGCCTTTTGGTTGGGGAAAACCTCGGAAAAACCTAACCAGGTAATCAAATCAAAGGGGGAAATGAAGTGATGCCGAGGACTCGCCATAGACCAACCGGCTTCAGTCCCACGGCTGGGGAAAACCTCGGAAGGAACCATTCAATGAGACCAAAGGGGGATCCAACCCAAGCCCGAACGCAGCTCCGGATCAGCAGCCCAGCGAGTCCGCCAACTGAGCTACATCGATGACTCTACTAAAAATATACAATACATAGCCAATCAGATTATTCTTCTTCTTCCTTCTCTCAGTTTAACCTCTTCCTTCTAGGTACATTTACACGACCCACTCCACCCGGGCCTTACAGGGCCGCGACCTGTCGGGAGAGGAATTACTCTATGGATCACATACATACTTTTTTGACCACACAAGGACATGGAGGGCCTCCCCGGATGAGGGATCATCTCTATGCCAGGGCCTCCTCCGATACAACACAAACATTTAAGACATTACACAGCATTCACTCACACATATGAAAGGATTAAGGGAAGGATCGCCGTCCATGGCCGGACTTTCAAGAGGTACAATCCCGGCATTTGCTTGTATATAACTGAGGAAACCATGAAAAACCTCAGTTAGGATTGCCGACCCCTGGGATCGAACCCCGGACCTCCCGAATGCGAGGCCAGCCCTCTACCACACCGCTAGCCCGCTCGGTCAGTCAGATTATTAAATTTACAAACGCAAACGATCATTCATCAGTTGAACTACATGTATAATACAAAACAAGTAAGTTAATCAAATTTAAAACATAAACAATTCTCCATTCTCCTGTAACTTCATCCCTCTTAGTCTTAAATATTTTCCTAAGCGCCTTATTCTCGAACACCCTTAACCTCTGTTCCTCTCTCAAAGAGGGAGTCCAAGTTTCATAACCATATAGAACAATCGGTAATGTAACTGTTTTATAAATTCTAACTTTCACTTTTTTTGAAAGGCATGCGTTTCCCATATTTATTCTGCGTTTAATTTACTCTCATGAAAATCATAAATACTGCAGAAATGTCGAAAGGCGAGTTTAATATTATGGTAACAAAGAATTGCAATACTGGTAAGCTAAACTAGGGATACTGGCTTAAATAGATCCAAGCTCCAAGTGGATTCAATTAAACTGCCGCCATGCCATCTGGATTACATTTCAGCAATCTGAGATCTGAGGAATCTGGCCAGAGCTAATCTAGTTAGGGTCCAGACTCTCCCTGTCCCCGCTGCAGTTGAACCCAATACACTCCGTCGGATCTATAACCCGAATACTTGACGTCTAAACAAACAGCATGTCGAATTACAGTTGAACTACAACTACTGCATTTACGTAAATCATAGTCAGATATTCGACATCTTGGAATTACAGTAATCGAAAATGGTATATATTTTTTTAGTAGGTTATTTTACGACGCTTTTTCAACATCTTAGGTCAGCGGTGGCGAAAATGTAATCGTGCGTCGAGCCACTGTCTAACCTGCAACGTGCATAGCACCTATGGAGGGAGGCAGACACCCGAAGGGGAAGTGAAGCAACTGTCTGACTTATTAATGGATTTTCATTTTCCTTACGTCAAGCTCTTAAATATAATTTTATACAGTACATGGTTACAATCTAATGTTTAGCACGTGTAACGAAGAAAGAAATGAACAATAAATTAACAATATCACAACCTAAAATTAACTGTCTTCAGAATGTCTCTGCGACAAAGTTTCAAAATCAGGAATTATGTCACTTACTGCCAGTCGTAGTTGATTACGAAGGTATTTGTCTGTCAGTCGTGATCTAAATTTGTTTTTACTATTTTAATTGTTGAAAATAATTTTTCACAAACGTAAGTTGTAGCGAACATGGCTTCAACAGAGCAAGCGAAAGAACGAAGCTTCGGATATTTATTTTTTGGCAAAGATTTGAAAGTTCAACATTTGTCAAGTCCTAGCTTTCATTTAACATCACATTGTAAATGAGTTCAAATTGAAGAGCTAAGCGCATTATTCGTACATCTGCTGAAAAAGGGTCGACGTACAGCGATGATGATGATGATGATGATGATGATGATGATGATGATTATGACAAAAACAATAACACTTAACCTTTTAATGTTTCATCAGTAACATGTAGTATAATGCCGTTTTATGTTATACAACCGTTTTCCTCGTAATACTTGTGAACAAATCATACGTTTAATATTCTCATCATATTGACAGCAAAAAAAAAAAAAAAAAAAAAAATGCATCCTCCCATCCTACTTGTAACTTTCGTACATGGTTTCGAGAAAGACATATGCCACTCGCAGGTTAGAGACAAATACAAATGGAACGGAGTTTGACTCCAGTGAGTGAGATGGTGGGGGGTGGCGGAGGTTAGAAGCACAGCTATCACTGCGAGCCACAATGTCTCGCGAGTCACGTTCTCGCCACGGCTGTCTTAGGTTATTTATCGTTGAATGGGATGAAGGTGATAATGCCGGTGAAATGAGTCCGAGGTCCAACACCGAAAGTAACCCAGCATTTGCTCATATTGGGTTGAGGGAAAACCCCGGAAAAAACCTCAACCAGGTAACTTGCCCCGACCGGGAATCGAAACCCGGGCCACCTGGTTTCGCGGTTAGTCGCGCTAACCGTTACTCCGATACAATCTGTGAGCTTGTCTACTGCTCCCATTGGCTCATCCGTATTCGAAAATCAAATCTGCTTATTCCGCTCTCGTGTAGTCCTCCATTTCACTAGGACTGATCGACTGGACACTGCAACTTGTACAAATACACTGCTGTCTACAGACGTGCATATCAGGACCGACCATGTCCGTTACACATTACGCTATCTGCATTGCTTTAGTGTAGTTTCCTGTCCCCATCCCTCAGACAGCGCACTGAATGGAATAGCCTACTGTAGCCGCGGCGAAAATGCGACTCACTAGCATATTGTGGCTCACAAGGATAGCTGTGCATTTCTACCTCCACAACCCCCACCCTCTCACTCACTGGAGTCAAACTCCGTTCCATTTGTATTTGCCTCTGATCTGCGAGTGGCGTATCGTCGCAATGTCTCTCTCCAAGACATGTAGTGTACATCTACAAAAACGAAAGTTTCAAGTAGGATGGGAGGACGCATTTTTTTGCTGCCAATGTGGTGAGAATACTCCAGTATTTTCCATACTTACAGTCTCTTCCAAATATTGCTCCTCATAAATTACATAATTACATTGAGATGTTGAACATTCTTAAACAAGAATTTTGTGGAACACAGATTTCATGATTTAAGAAATTTAGAGCATGACATATCTCTGTACGTCGACCCTTTTTCAGCAGATGTACGAATGATGCGGTTAGATATTCAATTTGAACTCATAGATTTACAATGTGATGTTGCAATGAAAGCTAGATGTAAGGACTTGACAGATGTTGAACTTTTCAAATCTTTGTCAAAAAATAAGTATCCCAAGCTTCGTTCTTTCGCTTGCTCTGTTGAAGCCATGTTCGCTACAACTTACGTTTGTGAAAAAAATTTTCAATAATGAATATAGTGAAAACCAAATGTAGATCACAACTGACAGACAAATACCTTCGTGATCAACTACGTCTGGCATTAAATGACATAATTCCTGATTTTGAAACTCTGTCGCAGAGACATTCTGAAGACAGTTAATTTCAGGTCGTGATAATGCGGCCTATGTTTTCTTGTACATTTCTCTTTTCGTTGTACGTACGAAACATTAGTTTGTAGCCTTGTACTGTATAAAATTATATTTAAATGCTGGACGTAAGGAAAATGAAAATCCGTTACTGAGTCAGACAGTTGCTTCATTTCCCCTTCGGGTGTACGCCTCCCTCCACAGATGCTATGCACGTTGCAGGTTACACAGTGGCTCGGCGCACGAACTCTTCTTCGCCACGGCTGGCCTACTGTAAGTAGACAACGTAAACAACGTCAGATGAATACAGTATGTGTAAGATGTACAGATAAATACACATAAATAAGGTGTACAGGGGAATAAAATTATTTCATTTCCACACAACTATTTGTGCTTGTAACTTTCGACTCAGTCATTTCCTGACCAGGGTTCCTTATCTCAAATTGATACATTGCCCTTCGTCATCATCCCTGGAAGTTTGTAACACCACCTCGGAAACACCCTGTATATTTATTTTTTCCTGCTGATCCAAAGTTGCGCTCAGGCGTGGGTTCGAATCCCGCTTAGATTGATTACCTGGCTGGGACTTTGCCTATGTTTCTCAACTGTAAGGCGAATATCAGATAATCACATGGCGCATCATCCATCGGCCTCATCTCGCTATCTCCGGTTCCATCGGCACTAAATAGCTTAGTATTTGATACAGCTTCGCAGGGAGTTTTATAGAACCCTTCCATTGCGTGAAGCGCTTTTATTCTTGGCATGTGGACATACATTTTAGGTTGTACCGGGACATCACTTTATTTTTACTTGCATTTTTATTGTACCTGCGTTTCTGAATGTACTTGACTCCCACCCCTTTAACTAATATCCTTGCTCCCGTCAGCCATACAAACTTACTGTCGCTGTTGCATTCGAAGTCTGCTAGCAGTGAAGTAAACATTACAGAGTATAGTGTGTTTCAGAAATATGGTTGCGTTTTCTATAGAAGAAAGAGCCTATATTATTGAAGCTTATTACCAGGGAAGGTAATTATGGAGATTAATTTTGTCATTTATGTATTTTAATTTTAGTGTCGGAGGAAATTGTTGGAGATTGATTTGTAATCTTGTCGGATATTAATGGAAATTTTGGAAAATACAATTAACTCAGTATAAATATTACTTTCCAAACAATTAATATTAAAGATTCGTTGGATTCAGGTAAAGGTGCGGTATGGCCAGTAGAAAATATTTGTTGGATTGAAACTGTATTTAACACATTCATTAAAATCGAAGAAAAAAAAACTTGCAGCCCTCAAATTAACACTTTCAAATTATTAGTGAAATGTTGAATTCTCCGTCTTTTGAGTTCACTAATGTAATCAGAACACCTGGAATACCATGTAATGTAGCCTACTTGAATGTATAACAAACTGAAATGGAAAAAAAAATTTCGAAAAAAGAACTCAGAATATGAAATTAGCTATAAAAGGCGCAATAATAATAATAATTCACGAATGTGTTCATATTTCGTTATTAGAACTCTATTTCCTGTTTTGTCGTGATTGTTTTATCCGCATATTATTAATCAGAATCACTTAATTCGTAAAGATTAGTAGAAATCTATAGTATATCTATTATGTCGTAATTTTCGAGATCTCCATAAACACCTGGCCCTGCTTACTTCGCACAGGTACGGTGTGTAGCATGACTGAATAGCTTAATCTGTGTGGACTGAGCAGAAGTGAACATCAGAGTTACCGAAAGTACGGCAATATGCTGAATAAAGTATCCATTATATATAATGAATACAACCGCCTGAAGAGTTGAATTTGTGAAAAAAAAAAAACTGTTACTATTCTACTGTATTTTGATAAAATACCGTAAAAGTAATAAACAAACTGAAAATCATAATATCGTATTTACCTGCAAGATAAATGAATACACTAGTTTTCTCTCCTCCTATAGCTAGTAAAATGATTTGTTTACATATTGCACTAGTAACACCAAGCACCTGTAATGGAAGAGGGTAACAGTGTTTCCGAGTATAGTCAGGTTAATGTTAAAAATGTTGGTAAAAATAAAGTGATGTCCCTGTATAAGAATGGATATAAGAATTAAATAAATTCCGGCACAGGGAGGATACGTATATCCTAACCAATAATTAGATAATGCAGCAAGGCAGATAGTATGGAATGACACAATGCCATAATGAAAGAGGGGAAATGGAGCAGAAAGGTACACATTCACGCGTCCTTGACTGGAGATTTGGAACTACGGGGAATGATCTGCGAGAGCTCTAAGCCTGTTGGTCATTTGTCTCACTCTGTTTTTTACGATACCATTGAAGGAACTTCAGAGAATTTTAAAATGGTAAAGTCGAAAATATACATAATCTAGAATCTGTTATTCATACAGAGGGAAACTTCCCGCTGAAATTTCAAACGATCTGACCAAGGCGGGACTACTGCATAGGACTTTTCAGGGCTCAGTTGACAAAAAGAAATCCGACTAAAGGAATATATGAATGCAAAATACAGAACTACACTGAAAATAACTCCATCTAAATAGTAACATGCGTTACAAGAGCGGTATGTTGATGTTTCCATGTTCGAGGTAAAACTTGAAAAAGCGAAACGGAATTGAGCTTTTTTAATTTCCGAGAACATGAAAACAAACATACCGTTCGTGTATCGTACATTATTTTGTGCGAAGATCGTTTATTACATACCTGAAAGAGGAATTTATAATTAGTTGCAATGAAATCTCCATATTGGTTTCTGTAAAATGACGGCAATTTTGGAAAACAAAAATACCTCTCTTCAACATTGTTGCTACAAAATGTTTTCTGTGTTTACTATACTCCAGCAGGCCGTGATATACGTCTGTCTTTTTCTCCCCCCAGTCTATAAATGCGAATATAGAACAAACGGTAAGATTATGTAATGATTTATTTTTCATTTTAATATTTTAACAATATTATTTATATAACATATTGCACTAATAACATCGGCATCTGGAATCTTGTTGATTTTTTCACGGCTTCCTTAATGTTACATGCATTACAAATGCAGAAACTTTTGTGGTGTTGTAGAGTTTACTTAATTTTTGCAAATATTTAAAAACAATAATTAACAGTGCAATTTAGGTGAAATTGCAGTGGTAAGTTTCCAATTTATAATTATTACTATGTTAAACGTCTCTAAAAATAATATGTTAAAAGCCTAAAGCAGTAAAATGAATATGGCGCTTAAGCGGTACCTACGAAGAGTGAAATTGTTATGTGTGTTACGTTGGGAATACTGAATGTGGTATTTCACACTTACCGCGTATTGGTTTTGTCTGGAAACCAAGCAAATACGCACGATCTCGCACAATGGTAATATACGTTACAAGAGCGGTATGTTGACGTTTTCATGGTCGAGGAAAAGATTGAAAAAGCGAAACGTACTTGAGCTTTTTTAATTTCCGAGAACATGAAAACAAACATACCGCTCGTGTATCGTACATTATTTTGTGCGAAGATCGTTTATTACATACCTGAAAGACGAATTTCTAATTAGTTGCAATGAAATCTCCATGTTGGTTTCTGTTTAATGACGGCAACTTCGGAAAACCAAAATATCTTTCTTCAACATTGTTGCTATAAAATGTTTTCTGTGTTTACTATACTCCAGCAGGCCGTGATATACGTCTGTCTTTTTTTCCCCCAGTCTATAAATGCGAACTTAAAACAAACGGTAAGGTTATGTAATGATTTATTTTTCATTTTAATATTTTAACAATATTATTTATATAACATATTGCAGTAATAACATCGGCATCTGGAATCTTGTTGATTTTTTCACGGCTTCCTTAATGTCACTTTTATCAGGAATGCAGTAAGTTTCGTGGAGTAGTAGACTTTACTTAATTTTTGCAAATATTTAAAAACAATAATTAACATTGCAATTTTGGTGAAACTGAACTTAACCAGATTAAAAGTAGGCCTAGACTGAGGGAGGATAACAAAGAACGTTAACGTATTGTAGGGACATTCTGTATAGGCCTACAGTAGTAAGAGCACACCCCCAACCTCTCTTGTTACTGATTGGCAAGATTCATTCTAACGTTTAAACTTAACGGCGGGAAATCTACGTCTGTATAAAAAGAACAGAATATAATAACTACCACATGAGATATATTATTTTATTTTATTTATTATTTATTTTCATGTACCGAAGTACATATGATATTTCCATGCAGATATTCTGCGTCATCATACGATGAAAGAGTAATGGAACGGAGAAAAATTCTCTCAGGCGCCGGGATTTGAACCCGGGTTTTCAGCTCTACGTGCTGATGCTTTATCCACTAAGCCACACCGGATACCACCCCGGCGTCGGAAGAATCGTCTCAGTTTATGATATGATATGCGTAAATCACTTCGTGATTTAAGACGGCGCTTATTCCGTCGGATCCCGGCCAATTAGTCACTCATAGGCGAGTGCACCTCAGCACATGTGCGGACTTCGATCCTACGTTCATAGACATCTATGACGTAGTGCAGAGAGCGGCCACTAGAGGAAACCCAAGAGTTGGAGCTTAAACTGAGACGATTCTTCCGACGCCGGGGTGGTATCCGGTGTGGCTTAGTGGATAAAGCATCAGCACGTAGAGCTGAAAACCCGGGTTCAAATCCCGGCGCCGGAGAGAATTTTTCTTCGTTCCATTACTCTTTCATCGTACCACATGAGAGACAAAATCGTGTAGTAATCCTCAAGGCGTATTAAATAGAGAACGGAGTGAGAATTACCGCGGGGGGAAACCATGAAGTACGGAGTTCATCTTACCCTTCTGTTTCTATTAGAGATGGGAAAAGATGTTATTTTATCGTAACGGTTCCATCTGTTCCAGTTCTTTGAAAATGCTAGGATCCAAATCACAGTACCATATGTAACTTGTGCACAGTGGTATCTTGGAACGTTGGATTTACTAGTATCTGATGGAACAGTAGTATTTTGGAACAGGTGCGTACTACTAGCACAGTCTACTATATACAGTCGCGAAGCTTGAGGTGTTTTTTTTTGCAAATCTCGTGATAAAGCGCTCCAAGCGGTTAGCAACTAGAAACAATAGACTGTCCATGGTCGACTTTGGACTGTGTCGTATTTCTATCGAGTGTTAGCTCGTTGCGTATTTCACATTGATGCTTGTGAAATGTTCGTTATTGGTTGTAATGAAAATGTTAATGGCTAAAATATAATAATTGGAATAATAATATGGGACAAGGAGGAGACGTTTGTAGTGCTATAAATTGTAGCAATAGTAAGAGAAAGAGGCCAGAGTTATCCTTTGTCCGATTTCTGAAAGATTCGGAAAGGTTCCTGGGTTTCCACAAGAATGCTGTGCAGGAACAAAACTCTTAATTTTGAAGTTCTTTGTGACTGTTAGAATACATTATATCCTTGAATTTCACAATGAAATGTTTCAGTCTAACCGAAAGGACATTATTGTAGATACCGGTTAAAGTTCTGTCACTTAGGCTGCTAAATTTCCAGAGAAATAAAGGTTAGGTCTACTTTTTTTTTCAGAGGATATATTTTTAATTGTAGTTATTATTTTTATGTGTTATTTTACTAAAGACGTAGAAAAATTAAGTTTGTTTTAATGAAATTTATTGATCACGTTATATTTTCAATTCTGGTGGGATTATTATTGCTTAGGCCTATTTTTTTCAAAGGATATGTTTTTAATTATAGCTGTTAATTTTGTTGTTAGTTTTATTTGTTGCTTTACTAGAGACGTAGAAAAAGTCTGTTACAATAAAATTTATTGATCACGTTTTATTTCCAATTCTGGTGTGATTATTATTGCTTAACCTCATCCCACTTTGTTAACTATGTAAGCCTACACTACAAGTACCGGTACGCGTAAGTTACTCCATTAATTCATATTTCCATTATTATTATTGCTGTAAAGGGAAATGCAAATTAATATTTATTGGTTTCACAGTTAATTATTGCTATAATCTTGAATGAGTGAAGCTATTATAGTAAATTTCAGTTCGTTTTGCACAAATAAAAATTATATTACTTATTTCTTGCAGGTATCTTCGAGTTTATGGTGGAATTTAATATACTTCATTAAAATAATAAATTAACTTTATGCATTTAATATTTCAATAATGGAAGGAAGGTGTTAATTTTTCCAGAAGAACACGACAACGAAAGTGTAATATATTTTGTCGTCTGCTGGGAGAGAGATCTGCGATGATGAGGCGATAGTAGCGATCCTTGTGGTGGGCAACTACCCATGTTTGCATTTTTACTACATATTGAGCTTCGCGACTGTATATAGTAGACTGTGCTACTAGTATGTAATGTAACAGAGGTATTTAGGACGCTAAATGATCACATGCTTCCCTGTAGGCTATGTGATGCAGTATGATGTCATAGTGAGCCAAGATGTGAATTCGTGGAAAAGGAATGTTTTCTAATGCCAAATTTAATTCGTAGATCATGTTTGTTCGAAGCAGGAAAATAGGCCTATGTAATGCAATTTGAAATTATTTGTAAATTTTATTGGTCACGAAATCGAAGTGTATCTCAATTGTAAATAAAACCCAACCTATTCTTTCTCTTCTGCTCAGCTGAAGTTTAAAATAGTGTTCAATTTCTCCAAAAAATATTAAATAAAGGCTGTAATCATTTCGGCAGTGCTAAAATTCATATTAATATCGTCATGTAGAGTAATAATATCATTGTAATGAAATATAAAAATTTACCGTTGTATTTTTGTAAATAAAAAACTTCGACAATAATCATGTTTCGACGTAATTTAGTTTAATTTCAAGAAGTGATAATGAAACTAAAATTGTATTATATTTGTAAATAAAACATAACCTATATGTTTTCGTCTTCTTTGATAAAATTCAATGTAGTTACTATACTCTAATGCAGGCATTATGCTAATAATTGTTTGATAGAATTCTATATTCAGTAACATTAGTTTAAAGATAATGTGTACATTTTTTAAAGATTCTCTTCATATATTTACTACTTATCTTTCACTTTAGATTCCAACATTTCTTTCAGTGCGACGAAAGGATTCCCAATTCTGCTTTCAAACAATGGCGCCAACTTATATGGGCTCGTGGGATCCGAGCCCACCCAATACTTTATCGTGTTATCATTATACTTAAGGCATTGATTTAACTTATTGTGTCTCAGTGAAACGTACAGCAGAATTCGTATAGGTCAGTTTCTCTCAGATGATTTTCCAATTCACTGTGGGCTAAAGCAAGGTGATGCACTATCACCTTTACTTTTTAACTTTGCTCTAGAGCAGACGTCTCCAAAAGCGTACTCACGAGTAAGCCCCTGAACGGAACTGAAGCAGTACGTAATGAGCGCGCTCCCCCTCACCCATCCCCACCTGTACTGTACTCAATGTTTATGCGCAAACGAAGAGCAGTGGCGGACTGCCATTATCATTGTGCTGGTCGGAGTGTTCCACATTTTCACAACGTTTTCCAATCATGGACGTAGTACATTCAAGGATGAATAGGAAGAGACATTTTTTTTTTTGAGTTAGTGGGGAGAATGTGAAATGCTTAATTTGTTCGAAAATTCTTAAGGGTGTTTTAAAATTCAACATGCGACGACAATACTCGACTCTTCACAAACAATATAATACAATTACAGGTTTGTGGCACATGTGAAAAGAATTTATTTTGGGGCTATATGTACAGGGACATCATTTTATTTTTACTAACATTTTTAATATTAACCTGGTTATACCTTTCTATTAACGATTGAAACAGGAAACACCGTTTGCTACCCTTTCCACGACGGAGTTCGATGATACTGGCGTAAAATACAAATCACTTTACTAGGTATAGGAGGGAAGAAAAGTAGTTCATCCATTTATGTAAACTAGGAAATATCGTAATTTTGAGTTTGATAATTTTCATTAGGTTTTTGTTTAATCAAAATACAGTACTGTATTAACACTTAGTGTTTTACACACGAATTGAGCCATCCATTCGGAAGTATTAATTATGCAGTGTATATTGTACTGTTACAGCACATTAGCGTACTATATAGAGAATTAAGTGAAATTGAAAAATAATTATAATATGGATATTTAAACACATTTTAGAAAATGGTGGCTGTTCATTTCGATACAGGCTTCAGTTCTTTTGTCCATATTATCGCACTATAGACTATTGTACCTAATTCCAATTACCAGTTTCGTCCTTCGTACGAGTAACTCATGTTGAAATAATTCTTTACCTACTCTATAAAAGAGTGCCTTACGTACTGTAAATTCAATCTTCACTTCTGCCCGATCCGAAAAGATAAAATCACTCAGAAATCCTATCTACTGTCCGTTCAAGTGGTTTTGTCGCAGGGTTGTAGAAAGGGGGGGGGAAATCACGTGACAGTTAATTACTTAAGGAGGCCCTTTTATTTAAGTTATTTTAAACACTTGAATAATATTACGTAGACGTCCAATTCCTAACAGAAATTAATGTTTTCAGAAAAGAGCTAAGATAGCCCAGCTACTAGACTTTACAAAGGGGCGAACAGAAGCAGGTGGGGGAAACCGGGATGCGACATAGGGAAACGGACGACAGTACCCGTACGAAGATATGATTCAATATTGAAAGCTCTTTCGTCACTGGAAAACGCGAACATATTTCTGAAACGTACTATACTCAGTAACTCAGTACTGCTTACGCGCCCTCGGCTCTGTGTCGTGAACGGTTGGAAGTTTACTAGTAGAAGGGGTGGGAGTGAAGTACATTCCAAAACTCAGGTACAATAAAAATTGAAGTAAAAATAAAATGATGTCCCTGTATAACTGTTGGTTATACATAATGATCAGTGTATTACAAAATGTTTACACTCAGTTCCGCATGACAAACATATAGTTTTTCGTTTAATTTTAGGTGAAGTGCGTAGGCCTACAAATATTTTGATAAATATAAAACAAGAAAATACAAACACAAATCATACATGTGTCCTCAGTCTTAAACAATAAAATCTTCTTGCTAGCTATGTTCTAGCTTGGAATATTGGAAAGTCAATGAAGCCCTTTACAGAAGAATCATTTGTAAAATCGTGCATACAGGACGTTACTAAAATACCATGTCCAGAACAAGGTCAAAGTTTGAGAAAATTAAATTGATTCCAATTACAGTTCAGAGAAGCAATTTCCAAGATTGTAAATGTCATTGAATCTAAAGTCGAAACCACAATTAACCAGTTTGTAGCTTACTCACTTGCATTGGACGAAAGCACAGATAGAAATGACAAAGCTCACCTAGCCATTTTCATCCGAGGAGTTAATGAACATTTTACTGTGTCTGAATGTCTTCTAGATGTAATTACAAAATACAACTGGAGAAGATCTTTTCCAGGCACTGAAAGGCACCATAGAACAGAAGAGGTTGAATTTGCAATGGCTTGTGTCAATAGCAACAGACGGGGCTCCAGCTTCATAGTATGTCAAAATAATATACAAACGTATGATATTTCTTATTGTTTTGATGTTATTATTTGTAAACATAAGCACACCGTTGCCGCGATCCCCCACTGATAGCTCCCATCTGTTGAGGTACGAGTCTCTTTCCCTTATAGCACACTGTGTTCGGCGGGCTGCATCGAGAGCACGAAATACGATACGCTTTTTGGAGACCTCTGCTCTAGAGTATGCCATTAGGAAAGTCCAGGATAACAGAGAGGGTTTGGAATTGAACGGGTTACATCAGCTGCTTGTCTATGCGGATGACGTGATTGTGTTAGGAGAAAATCCACAAACGATTAGGGAAAACACGGGAATTTTACTGGAAGGAAGTAAAGATACAGGTTTGGAAGTAAATCTCGAAAAGACAAAGTATGTGATTATGTCTCGTGACGAGAATATTGTACGAAATGGAAATATAAAAATTGCAAATTTATTTTTTGAAGAGGTGGAGAAGTTCAATTATCTTGGAGCAGCAGTAACAAAAATGAATGATACTCGGGATGAAAGTAAGTACAGAATAAATATGGGAAATGCGTGTTATTATTCGGCTGAAAAGCTTTTATCATCCAGTCTGCTGTCGAAAAATCTGAAAGTTAGAATTTATAAAACAGTTATATTACTGGTTGTTCTTTATGGTTGTGAAACTTGGACTCTCACTTTGAGAGAGGAACATAGGTTAAGGGTGTTTGAGAATAAGGTGCTTAGGAAAATATTTGGGGCTAAGAGGGATGAAGTTACAGGAGAATGGATAAAGTTACACAACACAGAACTGCACGCATTGTATTCTTCACCTGACATAATTAGGAACATTAAATTCAGACGTTTGAGATGGGCAGGGCATGTAGCAAGTATGGACGAATCCAGAAATGCATATAGAGTGTTAGTTGGGAGGCTGGAGGGAAAAAGACCTTTAGGGAGGCCGAGACGTACATGGGAAGATAATATTAAAATGGATTTGAGGGAGGTGGGATAGGATGATAGAGACTGGATTAATCTTGCTCAGGATAGGGACCAATGGCGGGCTTATGTGAGGGCGGCAATGAACCTCCGGGTTCCTTAAAAGCCAGTAAGTAAGTAAGTATACCTCAAAATGTTTGACCCCACCCAGTGTTTTCTAAAAGTTGCCGCCACTGCTTTCAATAGTGTGGAACAGGCGTTGTCATAATGTAGTTTCAAAGTGAAACGAGTATTTTGTACCGGCATATATTTCGTACTAGCGTTATTTTGGAACGTAGTATTCTAAGGTGCTGTTACGTTATTTTTTCCTCACCTCTAGTAAACGTTAAAGATTTTATATCATCGTAGATCGGGTTAAGATGTCAATATGTGCATTTATTAATGAATTCGTGGAAAAGTGTGTTCGAATTCTAGTGCATAAGAAGATGATAATCTTCCTTAGAGCGCTGAGTACTTCACACGTGATTTTCGGTATACCTTATTTTATTTCAAGGAGTGCAGTTCGGCGGTTCCTTTAAACACCCACTTACAGATTTATGACTTCCTTCATAATCACCTCTGACAATTCCATCCTGTCCTTTCGTCCCAACATTGCACAGTTGCCACAATCCTGGTGACCCTCGACGGCATTCTTGGAATTCGGAAAAGACGCGGCAACTCTGCCTCCACGTGGATTTGACGGGAGTCTGTCAATTCTTCTGAACGAGGGTTGTGATTGGTTACTGACAGGAGAAGACAAGATTTCCGTCACAGTAAGGAAGACATTTATTTATGACAACCAATTAGTAGGGAGCAGTAGAAGGTCTGTCGGCAAAGTCCTATCTATGAAACTGCACTCCATGAAAAAAAAATACAGTATACACAAACACATTGAAATGAAAGTCACAGCTTCCAATAACTGTGCTGTAACAGAACGTGGCCGGTGATTGAGGCGGGTGGTGGGGAAGGGACATTGAAGGCTATCTGAAACTATATTTGCCCGTGTCTGTTGTTTAATCGGCAATGTTATGTAACAAAAAATAATTTGCAAGACGGCCTTCGGCGGTATGCAGCATAGCGCGAGTGAATATTGTAGATATTACCTGGGAAAAAGAAGTGCAGTAGAATTTTCTCGCATCAGAATATCGACAACTGCTCTCTGCAGATTATGTTAAGAATATTGATGCGTGTGTTGACATATGCAGCGTTCTTGAATGCCATGCTACAAGAAAACCATAAATAAAAATATGAAAATATTTTAGCGCGAGCAAAAATTGTGCGCGTATCCCTTTCCTAATACAATTTATTAAATACATTTTACTCTTCCTTTTCATTATTTTTCTTATTTATTTCATTGTTATTTCTTTCTATTGTTCATATCTTGTACTTTCCTTTTCTTATTGTCTTCGTTTATTCATTTCCTTAAATCTTTCATAATTTCTTGCATTATAAGTTTTCTCATTTGTTTTTGTTTACTCATTTTTTCAATTGTTTCTTCGGTTATTCCTGTTCCCATTTGTTTCTCCAGGTCTCATTTATTTCTTTGGATATTCTCCTAATTTTTTTCTCTGTTCTTTCTGTTTTCATTTCTTTCTTTGGCTATTCCCGTTCTAATTTGTTTCTTTGGGTTTTCCTCTTCTCTTTTTCTTTGGTTCTTCCTGTTTTCATTTGTTTCTTTGGCCATTCCAGTTTTCATTTATTTCTTTGTTTATTCCTTTTTTCTTTTTTTCTTGGTTCTTCTTGTTTTCATTTGTTTCTTTTTCTATTCCTGTTCTCTTTCATTTCTTTGGTTACTTTCCTCCCCATTTTGTTTCTTTGTTTCTTCCTGTTTTCGTTTGTTTTTGTCTATTCCTGTTCTCATTAGTTTCTTTGGTTCTTCATCTTCTCTTTTTGTCTTTAATTCTTCCTGTTTTCATTTATTTCTTTGATTACTCCTGCTCTCACTTATTTCTTTGTTTATTCCCCTTCTCATTTTTTCATTGGTTCTTCCTGCTCCCATTTGTTTCTTTCGTTATTCCCCTTCTCATTTTTTCTTTGGTTCTTCCGGTTTTCATTTGTTTCTTTGGATAATTCTGTTCTCATTTGTTTTTTTTTTCCTTTGGTTAGACTTCTCGTCATTTTTTCTTTGATTCTTCCTGTGTTTATGTGTTTCTTGGGCTATTCCTGTTCTCATTTGTTTCTTTGATTATTCCTCTTCTCAGTTTTTCTTTGGTCCTTCCTGTTTCCATTTGTTTCTTTGACTTTTCCTCTTCTCATATTTTCTTTGATTCTTCCTGTCCTCTTGTGTTTCTTTGGCTATTTCTGTTCTCATTTTTTTGGTTATTCCTCTTCTCATTTTTGCTTCGATTCTTCCTGTTTACATTTGTTTCTTTGACTATTCGTCTTCTCATTTTTTCTTTGATTCTTCTGTTTTCATATGTTTCTTTGGTTATTCCTGTTCTCATTTGTTTCTTTTATTTATTCCTATTCTCATTTTTCCTTTGGTCTTCCTGTTTCCATTTGTTTCTTTGACTTTTCCTCTTCTCATATTTTCTTTGATTCTTCCTGTCCTCATGTGTTTCTTTGACTATTCCTGTTCTCAATTTTTTTTTGGTTATTCCTCTTCTCATTTTTTCTTCGCTTCTTTCTGTTTCCATTTATTTCTTTGGTTATGCCCCTTCTCATTTTTTCTTCGGTTATTCCTGTTCTCATTTGTTTCTTTGGTTAGACTTCTCGTCATTTTTTCTTTGATTCTTCCTGTGTTTATATGTTTCTTTGGTTATTCCTGTTCTCATTTGTTTCTTTGATTATTCCTCTTCTCAATTTTTCTTTGTTTCTTCCTATTTCCATTTGTTTCTTTGACTATTCCTCTTCTCATATTTTCTTTGACTCTTCCTGTCATCATGTGTTTCTTTGGCTATATCTGTTCTCATTTGTTTCTTTGGTTCTTCCTATTTCCATTTGTTTCTTTGACTATTCCTCTTCTCATATTTTCTTTGACTCTTCCTGTCCTCATGTGTTTCTTTGGCTATTTCTGTTCTCATTTGTTTCTTTGGTTATTCCTCTCGTCATTTTGTTCCTTGGTTCTTCCTGTTTTTGTTTCTTTGGCTATTCCTGTTCTTATTTGTTTCTTTGGTTATACCTCTTCTCATTTTTTTCTTTGGCTCTTCCTGTTTACATTTGATGCTTTGGCTATTACTGTTTTCATTTGTTGCTTTGCCTATTCCTGTTCTCAACTTTTCTTTGGTTCTTCCTTTTCTCATTTATTTGTTTGACTATTCCTCTTCTCATTTTTTCTTTGATTCTTCCTGTCTCCATTTATTTCTTTGGATATTTCTGTTCTCATTCGTTTCTTTCATTATTCCTCTTCTCAATTTTTTTGGTCCTTCCTCTTCTCATTTGTTCCTTTGGTTATTCCTCTTCTCATTTCTTTCTTCGGTTCTTCCTGTTTCCATTTGTTTCTTTGACTGTTCCTCTTCTCATTTTTTCTTTGATTCTTCCCGTCTTCATGTGTTTCTTTGGCTATTACTCTTCTCATTCGTTTTTTGGTTATTCCTCTTCTCATTTTTTCTTCGATTCTTCCTGTTCCCATTTGTTTCTTTCGTTTTTCCGGTTCTCATTTGTTTTATTTTGTTCCTATTCTGTCTTGATTCTTTGTTTATTTTTTATCATTTATTTATGTACTTTAGACTTTTTTTCTCTTGGGTTGACATTCCATTTAAACATTTCAATGCAAACATTACTATATTTCTGACTGTTCTAAAAGTCCACAGTTTGAAATCCTGAGCCAGTTGTCTTAAGTCCATTCATGTTGTGTCATAGTCTCTGTATGTATGTAAAGTATGTTATAGTTCCTTCCCTATATAAACATGCCACAAATCTTCTAAATGACTGGCTCCAAGTAAAAAGGATGTGCTGCGCTGGATTCATTACATCTCAATAAAGACACGCATTACAAGAAGCTGCAGCGGACAATATGGGCTCAGTCTAGTATATACAGTCACGAAGCTCAATACGTAGTAAATATACATACATTAGGTAGTTGCTCACCACTAGGATCGCTCATATCGCCTCATTACAGGCAATGCAAACTAATACCGGCACAGTCTATTGTTTCTAGCACCCTCAAAACTCAAGCTTCGTGACTGTATATAGTAGACTGTGATATGAGTTCCAGGTGGCAGATACAGTCGTAGGACTGTTTTTGTACGCGTAGATGCCTTCCTTGTCGAAGGGAGAACCGAGCGTTACTGACCTACTTCGGGGACTACCCCAACAGTGCTAACGCATTAGAATATCCTTCGTCTTGCTCCGGATATATCGTGTTCAAGAACAATCAGGCTGGAGCACACTTCAAAATACTATTCACAATTATATATTCATTACTTTCTTTTTCATCTTCTTCTCCATCATCATCATCATCATCATCATCATCATCATCATCATCATCACCATCATCACCATCATCATCATCTCTTTTCTTTTTTAACACGATCATCATCTTCTGCGTTATCTCATTTTTCCTTCATTGCCATCGTTTTCTTCACTCTTCTTTTTATTATCTTTCATCAACAATGTCTTATTGTTTCTTCAATATAATTATTTTCCTTCAATGTCTCCTTTTTCCTTCAATCTTTTCTTTTTCAACATATTTTTCTTCATTGCCTTATCCTTTTTTTTAACCACCATCACATTCTTCTTCATTGTCTCCTCGTTCCTTCATCGTCTTCTATTTAATCACTTTTTTCTTCATTGCCTTGTCCATTTTTTAACTATCATTATATTATTTCTTATCATTTTTCTTCTTCTTCTTCTTCTTCATAACCACTTTCTTCATCTTTTTGCCATACCATTACCATACTTTTATTATTCGTTATCATTATCCCGAGTAGCCACGAAATAAGTAGTAAATGCTTCATACTTACTTAGAAATAGCTTTCAAAGAACTCGGAGGTTCATTGCCGCCCTCTTATAAGCCCGCCATCGATCCCTATCCTGAGCAAGATTAATCCAGTCCTTAGCATAATATCTCACCTCCTTCAGATCATTTTCAATGTTATCCTCCCATCTATGTCTCGGCCTCCCTAAAAGTCTTTTTCCCTCATGTCTTTCAACTAATAATCTACATGCATTTCTGGATTCGCCCATACGTGCTACATGCCCTGCCCATCTCAAACGTCTTGATTTAATTTTCCTAATTATGTCAGGTGAAGAATACAATGCGTGCAGTTTTTCGTTCTGTAATTTTCTTCATTCTCCTGAAACTTCATCCCTCTTAGCCCTTAGCCCTTAAGCACCTTATTATTGAACATCCTTAACCTCTGTTCCTCCCTCAAAATGATAGTTCTACTTTCAAAATCATACAGAACAACCGGTAATATAACTGTTTTATAAATTCTAACTTTCAGCCTTTTTGAGAGCAGACTGGATGACAAAAGCTTCTCAACCGAATAATAACAGGCATTTCCCATGTTTATTCTGCGATTAATTTCCTCTCGAGTGTCATTTATATTTGTTACTGTTGCTCCAAGATACTTGAATTTTTCCACCTTCTCAAAGGGTAAATTTCCAGTTTTTATTTTTCCATTTCATGCTATGTTCTGGTCATGAGACATATTCATATACTTTTGTTTTTCGGACATTTTAAATTTGATTTATTCAAAAGATCCCAAAGTTACATTTTCACGACCTAATAACACTAAAACCTAAATTTTTGGTATCTTCTTGTCCATTCTGATTTTATAGTTTACTTTATCATGTTCGCCTTCATCTTTATTCCTTCAACATTTTATCGCCATAATCTATTCCTATTTTTCTTTATCTTTTCATCCATTTTTATTTGAAACTATTACTGTATGTCAATAATTGAAGAGTTTAGAGCCATAGTGGGCCAAGCGCCATTTATTAAAACGAAGAAAGCAAGGGTTAAAGTTAAGTGAATACCATAGTTTTAATGTGTATACTTTATATTACTTGCTATATGTTTCCATTGAATTATTGTAATAACTTTATTTTAACCCTTGTTTTCTACCGTTTTAGTAAATGGCGCTTGGCCCACTATGGTTTTGAACCCTTCATTCATATTTAATTTACTCTTGAATTTCATTCATATTTGTTACTGGTGCTCCAAGATATTTTCATTTTTCATCTTCTCTAAGGATAAATTTCCAATTTTTATATTTCCATTTCGTACTATGTTCTGGTCACGAGATGTAATCATATACTTTGTTTTTTCGGACATTTTAAATTTGAAAACACTGTTCAAGAGATCCTAAAGTTACAATTTCACGACCTAATAACGCTGAAAACATACATTTTTGGTATCTTCTTGTCCATTCTCATTTTATACTTTACTTTACTTTATCATTCATCTTCATCCTTTCAACATTTTTATCGTCGTAACTTATTTCTATTTATTCTATCCCTTTTCATCCATTTTTATTTGAAACTACTGCTATATATCAATAATTTTCCCTCTTCTGCAGCCTCCCTTGTTATTTCCCCTTGCTCAAACTGTTTTTTCCCGTTCTTCTTGCTACTCCTCTCTTTATTATTCGTCTTCCTCTTACACAAACACTATTGTTGCCTTTCTTTCCTTATTTCTCTTGCGCCTTTTTTCTATTTTGTCCTCTTCCCGTACTTCCTCTTCGTTTTTCGTATTTTACTGCTCGTGCTATTTTTGCCTCCTTTTTCAATCGTTATTAAATTTGATCTAAATGAAGGAGGAGAGAGCAACGATGAATTGTTCAATGGTTGAGCTGTTTGCACTGTTTCCATTGCTAATTGTCAAAATTATAACACAAGGTTTCGAAGATGGATCTCTCTTTGTCTTCAGGTGAAAATCTACTGTGGAGATCGTTACAAACAGCTAGTCTGTCTGACTAATCGACGACCGTCAGGTCGGTGTGAAATATAAAGATGGAACACACGACATCACAAGCTATTATAACGTGAAATATCTTAATATATAAAATTGAATGTGGGTATGTATGTATGTATGTATGTATGTATGTATGTATGTATGTATGTATGTATGTATGTATGTATGTATGTATGTATGTGTGTGTATGTTCTCTATACAAATCTACACGCTTTGACCAATATGTGCCAAAGTTTGCACATTTAACCTTCATAACCAGGAGAAGAACATAGGCTACATTAAAATTGTGCAAATGGAAGTTAAATTAATTAAAATTATAAAAAAATAAAAATAAATAGATGAAATCTTCATGTATAATATTAAAATACAAAATCATCTACAGTCAATTGTTTTTTTTTATTATTGTCTGTTGTATTCAACATCGACTTTCACGAGGCCTTGGAAATTTTAACACGAAATTAAATTACATTGTTACACATCATGAAGGCTAAAACAAGATAATTCATGCAATAAGTATCTTTACGCAGTCCAGGACCGTATTATGAATTCCTCGATGCAGTTTTGTAGATAGTGAGAAAACTTTTTTATACAACTGAATTCTTGAATTCTTTGAAACTACAAGGATTGCTACCACATAATTTACTTAATAATGAATAACCAATAGTACAGTACTATTGCGAAATATTGACCCACCAAAATTATGCACGAATAAGAATTGGTGTGAAAAACTCATATGAAACGTAATAGAATTGGCAATATTAACTGCGAAAATAAAAGGAGATGTTTTTATTCCACGTATTGCTAGGATACTCATTCAATTTTAAGCAACTGCAATTTCAATGCCACTAGCATTTGTAATGGCCATATTAAAATGAAGCTCAAGGACAGTCGCTCAAAATTGCAGACATCAACTATATTTTATTCAAAGAAGTGAAAAAAAAAAAGAGAGAAGATTTTACACATATCAATAAGCAATTCAATGTTGCTAATGTAGTATGTCAATGTACATAAGCCCACTGAAAATAACATTGTATTAATTCTAAAAATATTGTGTTCACGTTGCAAATTTAGTATGTTAAGCGTTGTGGCAATAAAAATCTCTTAATTTAAAAAATATCGGTAGGCCTATACGTTTCTCAGAATATTAGTCTTTATGTTAAAAAATGACTTATTGCGAGTATATATTGTATCTGTATTCTTTGTATAAAATTAGAACAAATATAATATGTTCTGAATTTATGGGATATAGTTTCAAGTCATATTAAAAAAACTGCGTATGATATAAGTGGGTGTACAGCGGTCAAGAGGTAAAAAAATCTTCCAATATAAATTAAATTATATATGTATACTGTATATTGATTCGATGCTGAAACTGATCAGGAAGAGGAGAAGGAATTATATTTTAATTGGGTTTTACTTTGTTTATAGTTTGATTTTTCTATTACTTTATTTGAATTTCTGGCGGTGTGGAAGAGAAGGCCTAATGGCCTTAACTACACCAGAATAAATAAATAAACAAATAGATAAATAAATAAATAAATAAATAAATAAAAACAAGTAAATAAATAAATTTAAAAGAACAGTTTAACGTCAGGCACATGATGACATGTTTTCTTTTCGTTGCCTGATTTACAACTGTTTTAAATTGAGTTAACCCTGGCAGGCATTTGGCTAAGGAGTTCATTAATTCATGTAAGTGACGTTAAGTAAAGATTCATCTTTATGGGCGAGGAAAGCTTAGTAAAGACAATTCGTTTTGGTTATGTATAGTTAGGTTTCCGAGATTTCCGAAAATTTATTAACCAGTTTAATTAAAAATAGAAGCAGAAAAGAAAACCCGGGCAACGCCGGGTACTTTCAGCTAGTATAGAATAAAAAGAAGAATTCTGTGGTTGTAACTAAACTAATTATTATATTATTAAATTTAATGATGTCAGTATCAAATATTACCACAGTCTAGTATATACAGTCATGAAGCTTGAGTTGATGAGGTTACTAGGAACAATAGACTGTGCAAGTACTATTTCGCATTGTCTATAATGAGGCGATAGTAGCGATCCTAGTGGTTAGCAACTATCTATGGATGCATATTTATTACATATTGAGCTTCGTGACTGTATATACTAGACAGTGATATTAGCGGTGGCGAAAAAGTAATCGTGCGCCGAGCCACTGTGTAACCTGCAACGTGCATAGCACCTATGAAGGGAGGCGGACACCCAAAGGGGGAGTGAAGCAACTGTCTGACTTATTAACGGATTTTCATTTTCCTTACGTCAAGCTCTTAAATATAATTTTATACAGTACAAGGCTACAAACTAATGTTTAGTACGTGTAACGAAGAAAGAAATGAACAAATTAACTGTCTTCAGAATGTCTCTGCGACGAAGTTTCAAAATCAGGAATTATGTCACTTACTGCTAGTCGTAGTTGATGACGAAGGTATTTGTCTGTCAGTCGTGATCTAAATTTAGTTTTTACTATTTTAATTGCTGAAAATAATTTTTCACAAACATAAGTTGTAGCGAACATGGCTTCAACAGAGCAAGCGAAAGAACGAAGCTTCGGATATTTATTTTTTGGCAAAGATTTGAAAGTTCAACATTTGTTAAGTCCTTACATCTAGCTTTCATTTGACATCACATAGTGAATCAGTGAGTTCAAATTGAAGAGCTAACCACATTATTCGTACATCTGCTGAAAAAGGGTCGACGTACAGAGATGATGATGATGATGATGATGATAACAATAACACTTAACATTTTAATGTTTCATCAGTAACATGTAGTATAATGCCGTTTTATGTTATACAACCGTTTCCTCGTAATACTTGTGAACAAATTATACATTTAATATTCTAATCATATTGACAGCAAAAAAAAAATGCGTCCTCCCATCCTACTTGGAACTTTCGTACATGGTTTCGAGAGAGACATCTGCCACTCGCAGGTCAGAGACAAATACAAATGGAACGGAGTTTAACTCCAGTGAGTTAGAGGGTGAGGGTTGGCGGAGGTTAGAAGCAAGCGAAATGCACAGCTATTACTGCGAGCCACAATGTCTCGCGAGTCACGTTCTCGCCACGGCTGTATTACGTTATCTGTCTTCGATGGACTTGGTATTTGGTAAGCAGATAATGAGTTCAAGCGAGAATCGAACCCATCCCAAGTGCAGCTCTGGATGTGGACAAATGCGCCTACCGTTTGAGCTACGAAATTGGTAGCCTCCTCCTCCTACGCCTCTTCCTCCTGTACCTTCCGCCATAATTATCATCATGTACTCGCAGATTCTATAAGTGAGCAACTTCTACTTACACGCGTCTATATAAATAAATATTCTGTCAATAACAAGGGCATGTGGCACAATTAAAAACCTGTCCGAAACAGCGAAACTGAGCCTGAAGGATTGTGCGGATAATTACTAGAGCCCGGATTTTATGTAACATGAAATTGAGAAATATGCACATAAACATGTGATGAAAATTGCCAAAATATGTAGATAAATGTTGTAATAAATTAAATAATATGCAACTTAAAAGTCAAGGTTTTATTAAATGGATTTATTTCACACTGATTCTGATGTAAGATAAGAGAATTTAGAACACTTGATTTTCTGAAATCTATTGATTGCCACATTTATCATTTATCTCATTGTAATACACCGTGTCCACACTAAGAGTATACAAAAATAATAGCTTATAATTTCACTAACGTATATGAAGAGCTTAAACGCAAAACAAGTTATATCCATTTTGTTTAATCTAGTTCTTGCTGCTACTGCTACTTTAAGGGTCCCAGGTGTTAGGGTTTATTTATTCTTGTTGTTGGTTTAGGTGTATTAATTTAAGTAAGGTTAATAGAATATTTTAACTTCTTTCTTATGCTTTCAAAACATATGCTTTTCTCTAAAGATTTTTAACTTTAATTGTTTAAATTATCTCAATTTTATTATTGGGTGGATAATATAATATAAAAATATAGTAGGGGAGACTGTTGTACCTTTAAACACTTTTCACATTTCATTTTTTTTTTTTTAATTTTGGGAAATGAAATTTTTAAAATAAAAAAATGGTTGAAATAATTATTGAAGATTCCTTCACAACTTCCTGTATGTATTTTCCTGTTTTACAGATCTATTAAGGATGGAAAAATAAAATGAAGGGATATGTAATGTGTTCAAAGGTACAACAGGTTCATGTACCTTGGAACATACCGTCTTGTAAGTTGGAACACATGGGATATAGGTGGGAATATAGCTGTAAGAACTGACAATCATATTTAAAATGCATTTGCCATCATAAACCAGAGCAGCTTCTCTGATTGAGATCGTATTTCCTGGAGGAGCAATAACTGCTTCAACAGCTTTCTTCACGGCATCCGGATCAATTGGGGGCCTCTTAACTCCAGACTTACTTCGTGACATGATCTTAAAATAAAAGAAAAACAAAAACCGATAGTGTCGTGTACTTTGGAACATGTTCTATGGTACAAGATGTTTTGTGTTCAAAGGTACAAGAGGATGCACTTTTAAACAAATATGGCTCCCAAAACTAGAGATTCGAATAAATCATGGAAATTAAAATATGTTATTGCTCACCAGATGATAGGGGACACACTGTAATTGATTGATAATAACAAATACAATCTGGTTTTGTGTTAGAAAACAAATATAAATGAACGAAATGTTTACTTTTGGTACTCAAAGAAGAACTTCTGTTCACAGAACTCACACTTCGCAATAAATCAAACTGAAACTACAATCAGAGCTACTTAGCGGCTTTCTCTGCAATCTACTTCAGTTTGAGTCCTCTAGACAGCAGCAAAAATTAAAAAACAAAAAATGTTCGAAGGTACACTATGCTAAAGGTACAACAGTCTCCCCTACTGTTAAGATTTGTCCAGTGATAATATGTGTGATATTCTGTGCAGAAAAATGTGTATCCTCCAGTTGACATGACGATAAAAATCTGCGTTTGACTCAAAATGAGTTACATCCAAAAAGCTGTTTGCTTCAGTTTAAGTTATATCCATTCTTTCGTTTTATTAACGTAATGTACAACAGGTTTTTCTAATTTTGCTACTTTAAATAATTTAAATAATTATCTTCCACTGTAAGAGTCAGTGTGGTGAGAGGAAACTGATTTTGTTGTATTTTTCTTGAGTGGCAAGAGAATGGAAAAAATGGAAGATATGGTGACAGTTGGGGAAATAAACGTGGGTTCCAGGAAGAGGAAACGTAATGAAACAGAGAGGCAAAGAAGAAAGAAAACCAGGTATAGTGATCCATTTGCTTCTTTAACAGTAAACAGGGTTACAGTACAGGAAAATATCAATAACCGTTTTTCTTCAGTGACAGTGGCTCTCCTGTTTCACTATTTAAGAAAGGATGCAGTCATTTGCAGCGCCCGCCTGTAGCAACAAATACTTCGAGGCTGATATCTGCACTCAAGATAAGGGATATTCATAATCTTCTTGCAAGGAGTGGACTGAATTTTAGAGAAGATCCTAGACTGACCTTCTACAAGGAATTACAGTCAACGCCAGCAGCTAGGAAAGACCGTGATGAACCCAATGAGAACTGTAATTGTGTTGATCTTGAACCTCCTGTAGAGCATGTGTAGAAATTCCCCAAAAGAGCAGAATATTGGTTAAAGTCTGGAAAGGACTTTCTTTGTTACTCATTTCGAAATGTATCCAAAATTAGGTCTGTATTCTTCTGAAAATTTCAGCAGGCAGGCTTAAAAATACGATGAAAGAGTAATGGAACGGAGAAAAATTCTCTCCGGCGCCGGGATTTGAACCCGGGTTTTCAGCTCTACGTGCTGATGCTTCATCCACTAAGCCACACCGGATACCCACCCCGGCGTCGGACAGAATCGTCTCAGTTTAAGTTCCAACTCTTGGGTTCTCATAGATGTCTATGAACGTAGGACTGAAGTCCATACATGTGCTGAGGTGCACTCGTTATGAGTGACTAGTTGGCCGGGATCCGACGGAATAAGCGCCGTCTTAAATCACGAAGTGTTTTACGCATATCATATATATTATTTAATGTACCGAAGTACATATGATATTTCCTTCAGATATTCTGAGTCATCATACGATGAAATAGTAATGGAACAGAGAAAAATTCTCTCCGACGCCGGGATTTGAACCCGGGTTTTCAGCAGAGGGCGGCCACTAGAGGGAACCCAAGAGTTAGAACTTAAAACTGAGACGATTCTGTCCGGCACCGGGGTGGGTATCCGGTGTGGCTTAGTGGATAAAGCATCAGCACGTAGAGCTGAAAACCCGGGTTCAAATCCCGGCGCCGCACAGTGGTCCATAATGCAAATTTAGCGGGACAAACTAATAACTTTTCAGCTACCTAACAGATTTTAACGAAATTTTACACAGTAGTTACAGGTAGCATATATGTTTTGTATACCAGCTCTCGTTACGTTGGTATAAGGGGAAGTACCCCTTATATAGGGGCGCAATTAGACAAAATTAGTAACTTTTCTCCTATCTCAATGAGTTTTATGAAATTTTACACAGTGGTTACAAGTAGCATATATTTTTCGTATACGAACTCTGATTACGTTAGCGTAAGGGGAACTACCCCTCATAGGGGTCGCAATTAGACAAAATTAGTAACTTTTCTCATACGTGACAGATTTTTATGAAATTTTACACAATAGTTACGGGTAGCATATATGTTTTGTATACAAGCTCTCATTACGTTGGCATAAAGGGAACTACCCCTTATATGGGGGCGCAATTAGAAAAAATAGTAACTTTTCTCCTATCTAACAGTCTTTTATGAAATTTTACACAGTAGTTACAGGTAGCATACGTGTTTTATATACAAACCCTGATTACGTTGGTATAAGGGAAACTACCCCTTATAGGGGGCGCAATTAGACAAAATTAGTAACTTTTCTCCTAGCTAACATATTTTAATGAAATTTTACACAGTAGTTACGGGTATCATATATGTTTGTACACAAGCTCTCATTACGTTGGTCTAAGGGGAACTACCCCTTATAGGGGGGCGCAATTAGACAAAATTAGTAACTTTTCTCTTATCTAACTAATTTTTATGAAATTATACACAGTAGTTACAGTAGCATATGTTTTGTATACAAGCTCTCATTACATTGGTATAAGGAGAACTACCCCTTATAGGGGGCGCAATTAGACAAAATTAGTAACTTTTCTCCTATCTAACATATTTTTATGAAATTTTACAGAGTAGTTACACGTAGCATGTATGTTTTGTATACAAGCTCTCATTACGTTGGTCTAAGTGGAACTACCCCTTATAGGGGGACGCAATTAGACAGATATTTATGAAATTTTACACAGTAGTTACACATAGTACATTTGTTTTGTGAACAAACTCTGATTATGTTGGTATAAGAGGAACTGCCCCTTATAGGGGGATGCATTTAGAGAGAATTAGTAACTTTTCTTCTGTCTAACAGATTTTCATGAAAATTTATACAGGAGTTACAAGTAGTAAACTTGTTTTGTATACAAGCTCTAATTCTCTGGATTGTTTTTGTTTCGACCTCATACTTGCTATAATGGAAAAGCTTTCTTGGGCAGCCACGATTTTTTCCAACGGTAAGTTTTCTCTAAATTTTCATTACTATCACAATGAGAACCTAATTTAATAAGTAGTTCGCTAAGACAATGTTCATTTCATAAAAAAGAAAACTCATATTCTATATCCTCTTGCTCTCCAACGATAAACTATCTCATGGGAAAAATGTATAATTTTAGGTACTGCTGCACTTTTTGGGCACTCGGGAAGCTTATTTGATACATAATTAACAAGCTGCCACCTTGAATTCCCTAAATTTTACTTCGGAAGCAGATTCATTTCACAGATATTTAAATAACTGTAATCGAGAAAAATTGCACTCCTGCACCTGGAAAGAAGAGTGCGCATAATTTATTACTTCCGCAAATCTGCGCACCTTAAGACTGCATTTAAAAGTTAAATACTCGAGGAAGTGAAAAAAAATAATTTTGGGACGGAACAAAGGGTATTTTTTTTTTCTCTCTACCTTAGTCAAGTCTGCACTCAATGGTTACATTTACATTTTGTCTCGTGTCCATTCATGCTAAAGTTACATGCTATAATAACATTAAACGTAAAAAAAAAAAAACAAACAGCGTTACATACCTAAAGAACTACTTGACATGTCGATACTAAATATGAATGGAATCGACCACTTACAACAGAGTTACAGGACAAAGAAAACGGGAGACTCGCGACACTTGCTGAGTAAGAATGCTGGGTGGCAAAATGTGGTATCTTACCGGCTTCTTATCTCGCGCTGCAGCCACCTCCGCTGATTAAGATAAACAATTCAGTGTTTCTCAGTTATATAGGAAAAATAATTTAAGGGTTTTATTTCATTTTTTTACATGTCATTTTTCTACTTTTGTCCTCCTAAATATGGATTCTGGACCACTGTTCGAGTAACAATTTCTTAGAAAAGAGGGAAATTTGACTGCGTATCTCCTCTTCCTTAATTTGTGGAACTCTCGATGTTATGAAGTCCACCATTTGCTTCTTTACATAAATAGTATTTGTTCGAGAAAGAAGACTTCCGTTGAAAAGGAATTCAAACATGTCCATTCGTGTCACTACCTGACTCATGCCTGGCAACGTAAAACATAAAAAATAGTTAACTTCCGCAGACCCACGCACATTAAGAGGGGTCTTATTACATAGATATGGGTGTAATGAAGAATATTAAACAATTTTTAGCCCGAAAGAAAGGGGGTTATTTTTTTCCATCCTGTTGACGCATTTTCTCTCTTAATCCAAAAATGAATTGTATTATAGTGATAGACTCAAAAGATATTGATAAAAAATAGTACATAATTTACTTGAAAGACCAGCAGCCATGATGACACTCAAATATTCACAATATACTACAGTAAGCACTTGCTATAAGAAAACGAAAAACCAACTGAAAACGCTGACAATCAGCGACTGACGGCTGTGAATATTTTGTTCCGTTTAACGGTGTTGTTATTGCTCTCTTATCTCCGCTGATTCTATTAAAAGATACGTAGAAGAGCTACGCAACTATCTGGCTATATTTCTACGTCAGTGTTTTACAATTTGAGCAGGTTGAATTTTAGGGCAAATGTCCCCGTAAAAGTGTGCGCCGGAGAGAATTTTTCTCCGTTCCATTACTCCTTCATCGTATGATGACGCAGAATATCTGCATGGAAATATCATATGTACTTCGTTACATTAAAATAATATATAGGCTTAAAAATGTTTTATTTTTTAGTAATTTTGTATTTTATGAAAATAATATGTATAATTTGCAATGATAGCAACTATGTGTATAATTTTCATTGGAAATCATAAAATTAGATCTCTATTCATGTGAAAATTTCAGCAGGCAATCTTAAAAAATATATATATATTTTTTTTTCAGTAATTTTGTGAAATATTATGAAAATAATAATGTGTATAATTTGAACTAATAACCATATTCTTTGTTCAATATTTGACAGTACTAGTAAGTTCAAAATTAATATCTACTCAAATCACGATTAAGTGCAAAACAAGTTATACACGCAGATCTGTGCAAATCAAGTCATATCCACTTTTTATATTTAAATAATGTGATGAAGGAAGAATATTGAAGGTCAACATTTGCTGTAAAATCTTGTTACTATAGAAGGAATTGGACGATGAAAAGGAATTATAAAATACACTGTAAATATACTGTGTTGCACATTTTACTCGTTTCTGAGAAAACTTTTCTGGGGATATAACTTGTTTTGCATTTGAGCTCTTCATATTATAATTCCTTAAGATAAAGCTCAATCAATAGAAAAACTCTCCAAGATTTCGTTTCATACCTTTTCCATGGTAATTGTTGTGTGAAATGTTTCATTTCAAGCGTATTGTTGCAAGAGAGCTAATTTCTGTGATGAGATGATTCGGCATATCGATGAAAATCCCAGGTATGTCGATTTGTTGGTATTCAGTGATGAAACAACCTTTCACGTTTTCGGGAAGGTTAATCTTCATAATTGCCGCATATGGGGTTCTCAGAATCCCTACAAATTGGTTGAACATGAAAGGGACTCCCAAAAGTCAATGTCTGATTGGGAATGCAAAAAAATGGAGTAACTGGCACATTCTTTTTTATGGGAGTCACGTACCTTGATATAATGGAGAACTCTGCTATTCCGCAATTTCCACCAGGTTTAACATTTCAGCAGGATGGTGCTCCACCACACTTTCATCGAAATGTTAAAACGTTTTTGGATTGGTAGGGGTGGACCAACTTCCTGGCCGCCTAAATCCCCGGACTTAACTCATTTGGATTTTTTGCGTGGGGATTTATTAAAAATTTTATGTACAGCAGAAAAGTTCGTAATTTGATTGATTTGAGACAGCGTATCATTCAAGCAGTTGAGCTTATAACACCTGATATGTTGGTGAACATCTGGCGAGAGGTTGAGTGTCGTTTTGGTACCTGTCGAGCTATAAATGGTGCTCATGTTGAAGTGTACTAGTGGAAATAAAAACTTTTTGAGTTACTGTATACAATGCAGAAGAAATTTATTTAATAAACCTTATCCAAGTTACGATATAAGCTGTTATTTCTGTATACTTTTAGTGTGGATACAGTATATTGTAAATCTAAAAAAAGAAAAGCAATAGCCTTTCAATAAAAATTACCCATTCTAAGTAAAATTTGTATTAAGGATTCAATATTGGAAGAACAAGTAAATTTATTTAAATATTTAGATTATACCGTAACTTATCTTGAAGAATACGATTAATACTGAAAATTAAAAATTATAACATCCCTCAGAATTAACAACCAAGTTTTTAAAACACGAAGGTACAAAAACCTACAATGTTGAAGGCTTATAAAGTTTTGGTAAAATCCACTTCTTTTATTATGGTAGCAAGACATGGACAATACCAATTCAAGTCCACACCTGTGGAGTAACGGTCAGCGCGTCTGGCCGCGAAACCAGATGGCCCGGGTTCGAATCCCGGTCGGGGCAAGTTACCTGGTTGAGGTTTTTTCCGGGGTTTTCCCTCAACCCAATACGAGCAAATGCTGGGTAACTTTCGGTGTTGGACCCCGGACTCATTTCACCGGCATTATCACCTTCATTTCATTCAGACGCTAAACAACCTAGATGTTGATACAGCGTCGTAAAATAACCCAATAAAATAATATAACAATTCAAGATGAGAGAAGCATGACATCTACTGAAATGAGATTTTTTAGAACTGCTGGATACAGCCTTTTAGATTACAAACGAAATGAAGCAACAGTTAATGAACTTAAAATAATCTCTATAACAGCATATCTCCGTGACTATAGGCAAAATTGGTTACAACACGTCAATAGAATGCAAATTCCCAGCATAATAAATATACGCCTGTCATGTTGTATTTGTTTGTGTTGAGATATTTTTTGTAGAGTATTTTGTGTTCTGTATGCGATGTTATAATTTAATTTTCTGAATGGAGATGCAATTTTGTATATTTTTGTTTTCGTATACAAACCCACAATCAATAGCTGCAACAACTTCTACATGGGACAGACAGGGAGATCATTTCAAGCACGTTACAAAGAACACATCACAGTCATCCACATACGCAGAACAGATCACAAACACCAACCACAGCTACAGCAACATAGACACAAGAATGGAAATTCTACATATCCAGCCGAAAAACCAGAAAATAAACACACAAGAACAATACGAAATATACACATACTCAAACACACACCCGTGACAAATCTTCAATACACAACGAATTTCAGAATACACTCACTATTTTACTCCACACTGCCTAATACAAACGCACCCTTAGCAAAACAACTGAAGAAACCGGAAAAAGCAAGGACCTCACCAAACCAGGAAATAAACACACAAGAACAATACGAAATATACACATACTCAAACACACACCCGTAACAAATCTTCAATAAACAACGAATTTCAGAATACACTCACTATTTTACTCCACACTGCCTAATACAAACGCACCCTTAGCAAAACAACTGAAGAAACCGGAAAAAGCAAGGACCTCACTAGTACTGAATATGGCTACCACTAAGCTTCTTATGTATTCTTAATATTGTAGTTGTAATTCCCTGGTAGAGGGGAAGAGAAGGCCTGATAGCCTTATCTCTACCAGGTTAAATAAATCTATACTAATAATAAATCTGTAGCCGAAATTTTTCTGGTAGTTTTCGATTTTCCAAAAATAATTGGTCCTAACATATATAATTAACCGATAATCGCTTTTTGAAATTTTTGTTTGTATGTCTATCTGTCTGTCTGTCTGGATGTTTGTTACCTTTTCACTGATAATGGCTGAACCGATTTATATGAAAATTGGAATATAAATTAAGTTCGTTGTAACTTAGAATTTAGGCTATATGGCATTCAAAATATTTTATTTAAAAGGGAAGTTATAAGGGAGCTTGAATTAAATAAATCGAAATATCTCCCTTATTATTAATTTTCATGAAAAATATTACATAACAAAAGTTTCTTTAAAAATAATTTCCGATAAGTTTTATTCCACGCAAAACTTTGATAGAACTGATATTTAATGAGATAAATGAGTTTCAAAATTACAATAACAACGCCATCTAAGGCGGTGTAATGAAATAAAAAACAAATGACTTCGTCTATAAGGTGCCTTGGACAACAACAATCGAAAGCTATGAAACATAGCCTACAGAGAATGTTTCTGTGTTTGTATGAAGTAATATCGGAAGCTAAATTAACCGATTTGTATAATTAATTATTAATTCACCATTGGAAAGTGTAGTTTCTCTAGATGGACATAATGCTATGATGTTATTACAGTAACGTCTGAGTGAATCGAGGACAGGTAAGATTAAAATAGCTTCTTATGCACAGAAAACTTGATAGGCATTCGTTTCCTGTATTTCCTAAAATAATTTTTATGACCAAATGAGTGGTCTCTGGATCAAAATGATCGGATTTTAATTTTATTAATACAATTTAAGTAACATAATAAACGATTTATCCTTCTATCAAACACGAATGTTCCCTGGATCAAATGTCCTATTTTAATTATGTAATTACTTTATATTTATTTCTAACGGGTGCAGCGAAGCGCACGGGTACGGCTAGTAAATAAATAAGTAAATAAATAAATAAACACAAAAAAATAAATATATTCCTAAATAATATAAGCACTCTTAAACAAAATATGTTTATACATAAAATTATCATTCTTACTGATATGTTAAGTTCATCCTTCTGGCATGCTTCGCCCCCTCAGAATTGGGGTCACCGCGGCCTTGCATATCACCTGACTGGATTACACAACGACAGATACAGAAAGATATTTCACATGCTTCCCAGGTCCCGTGATCCTCCGAGGTCACGTCGACACAAGAACAGTACTGATATCGACTGGAACGCTAGTTTAGATCAAAGATGAGCGGAAATGATTGGTTATATAACTTTCTGTAAAATAGTCACGTTTTGGGATTCACATAACTTTAGTGTGAAATCTTGGAATTTTTTTCCTCTTATGATAGTTGCAGAAACATCTTATGTCTTATGTCATCGTCTTCATCATTAGGCAAAACAATCACTCCTAGGTAAATAAGCGTTAAGGCACAACAAGCTCGTTCAAGTATGCGATGCTAGCCTTCGGGCCCTTCCTCTGTAGGCCTACAAAAAAATTCGACAGACGCATAGTTTTAAGCTTATTATGCTGCATATCTTAACATAGAACTACGTTGTTCTCCTTGTCTTCCCCTTGTTATCTTTGTATTTCCCTTGTTTTCCTTATATTCCCTTCGTTCTCTTTGTATTCGCTTTGTTCTTGTTTTCTCGTTTTCTTCTTGTTCTCCTTGTACTTTTATATTCCCCTTGTTCTTCTTGTCTTCTTCCTCTCTATCACTCGCCTTGTTCTCCATGTATTCCCATTGTTCCTGTCTGCTTTTCTCTTTGTTCTCCTTGTATACCTTTTGTCCTCCGTGTATGTTCAGTGTTCTTCCTGCATTTCCCTAGTTCTTCTTGTATTCCGCTTGTACTCCTTGTCCTCCCCTTTTTCTCCTTGTATTCTACTTGTTCTTCCTGTATTCCGCTTGTACTCCTTGTCCCGCCCTTGTTCTCCTTTTATTCTACTTGTTCTTGTATTCCGCTTGTACTCCTTGCCCTTCCCTTGTTCTCCTTGTATTCTACTTGTCCTTCTTGTATTCCGCTTGTACTCCTTGTCCTTCACTTGTTCTCCTTGTATTCTACTTGTTCTTCTTGTATTCCGCTTGTACTCCTTGTACTTCCCTTGTTCTCCTTGTATTCTACTTGTTCTTCTTGTATTCCGCTTGTACTCCTTGTCCTTCCCTTTTTCTCCTTGTATTCTACTTGTTCTTCTTGTATTCCGCTTGTACTCCTTGTCCCGCCCTTGTTCTCCTTTTATTCTACTTGTTCTTCTTGTATTCCGCTTGTACTCCTTGCCCTTCCCTTGTTCTCCTTGTATTCTACTTGTTCTTCTTGTATTCCGCTTGTACTCCTTGTCCTTTCCTTGTTCTCTTTGTATTCTACTTGTTCTTCTTGTATTCCGTTTGTACTCCTTGTCCTTCCCTTGTTCTCCTTGTATTCTACTTGTTCTTCTTGTATACCTCATGTACTCCCTGTCCTTCCCTTGTTCTCCTTGTATCCTACTTGTTCTTCTTGTATGTCTCTTGTACTCCTTGTTCTTGTATTCTACTTGTTCTCCTTGTATTCTACTTGTTCTTCTTGTATGCCGCTTGTACTCCTTGTATTCATCTTGTTCTCTTTGTCTTCCCCTTTTACTCATGTCTTTCCCTGCTCCCCTTTCTTCCCTTATTCTTCTCGTTTTCACCTTGTTCTTTTTATCTTCCCCTTTTACTCGTCTTTATTTTCTTTCCATTGTATTCCGATTGTTCTCCTTGTCTTCACATTGTTCACATTTTTCTCACCCTGTTGTTCTTGTCTTCCCCTTGTTCTCCTCTTCCACTTTTACTTATGTCTTTCCTTGCTCTCCTTCCTTTCCCTCAGACTTCTCGTCTTTTTCTTGTTGTTTTCATCTTCCCCATTTATTCTTTGTCTTCCCTTTTTACTTGTTGTATTCCCCTTGTTCTTGTTGTATTCCCCTTGTTCTCCTTATCTTATCCTTTTACTCATTGTCTTTCCTTTCTTTTCCTTGTATTCCCATTTCTCGTCTTTCCTTTCCTTGTTCTTTTTGTATTTTCCTTATTCTCGTTATTTTGTTCTCGTACTCATTATATTCCCCGTGTTCATCTTGTCTTCCCCTTATTCTCCTTTTATTCCCCTTATTATTTTTTTATTTTTCTTGTTCTTGTTTTCCTCTTGTTATCCTTTCATTTCTATTGTATTGCAGCGGAGGAATTGGGATGCATTTTTATGTGACTATCTATTCCCGCACCTAGTGAGGGTAAAAAAAAAAAGTCCCACGTCAAAGAACTGTGAAGTCCGTGTCATAAAACTACTGAAAGTATAATACCTGTCCCTAAATGAGAGATCATCAGAAAAATTTATTGAATTCTCTTCTGCGTAAAAATTTTGAAGATATCATTACGGACTCGCATGATTGGCCTATTCATTTGCGCGTGTGAAATTATCTGAAAGCCGCGGAATCGACATAATTGAACGAGTGATGATGAGGGTGGAATTAGATTCGTGAACTTAAAAAGATAATCAAACTGCTTATTTGCGAGTTTCTTAGAGCTGTGGAGAATAAATTATGTAAGCTCCAAGACTTTTGGCCACTTGTCTCACTCGTGTGTCAATGTTCCACTGAATAACTTCGAAAATTTTGATGGGGGGACAGACCGAAGAATGGACATCAAAATTAAGATATAGCCTATGAACGTACGTATGCGGAGACGAAGAGGAAGGCGGAAAATATGGGGAACTGGGTTTACAGTGAAAAACTTGACCTTGGATAGGAAACTATGAATGAACGAACGAATGAATGAATTAATTAATTAATCAATTAATAATTCTGAAGTACTATACTTAACTGTGATATTAATTTCCAAATGAAGCCAATTCTCTGTAATTACATATTATTTATTATTCACTACATTTCGATTTTGACCCTAATAAATAGGGCTATGAAAAGGGAGCAGTTAAAGCTAGTGATGGTACCGAGTATAGCTGCGGCGGGTGGAATGGGGTGAATTTCCCCTACAACTTGAAGTAAGCAGCGGTACGGACTGTACAGTAGTGGCAAAAAAAAACTGGACCGACCCTTGTAGCTGATACAAAAGAATCCTGTGCTGTGTATTGTGTCAAATTTCAATATGGATAGTGAAGCCAGATGTATGTACTGCTCTTTAATGTAAAAATACGCAGTTATCTTTGCCGAATAGAGGTAGAAATGTAATATTGATGGCAGATGAAAATAAAACTCTCAAAGTTTTTTCATCTGTAAGTTTAAGGCTCTGAAGGAAACAAAACACGGTAAGAATCGAACAAATTCAATAAATTTCATTGTTACAATTAATTATACAAGATGGATATGTTTTGTGACTAGCAAAACTTGAATCTGTGACTCTGAAATCAGCTACAAGGGTCGATCCTGTTTTTTTTTTTTTGCCATTACTGTACACTGCTTACGTCAAGTTGTAGGGGAAATTCACCCCATTCCACCCGCCGAAGCTACTCGTATACTCGGTACCATCACTAGCTTTATCCGCTCCCTTTTCATAGCCATACTAATAAACATATTTCTTACATTCTGAATCCAATGGTAAATTTATTTTTATTTTTTTGCCAATTCCTGCTGTTTCTAACTGAAAATAATATTTAAAAGTATGATTATTCTTTCAAAACTTTCTATTTTATGTTTTTCAGGACGAAAACTATTATCTCATTTTTTAATTTAGGAGTTATTGGCAAATTATAAAATATTCTAGTACATTAAGTGGGCCTACATATATTGGTATGAAATATATGTAAGCTAAGAATAAACTCGTACTTTTCAAAATTGTCTCGTAAATTTCAAAGCCTGCAATTTTTCTTCTTCCTGTAAAAATAACTGAAAGTGAAATAGAAGATTTTGAAAACAAACCATCTTATTGCATTGTTGTCCCGAAACTAGGCGTCATAAAATGAGGAAGCGATTATGAAGTAGTTAACGAGAAGGCTCTGCCTTGTTAAATTTAAATTTGGAGAGTAAGAAGACAAGAATGAAAAGAAATATCAAAATATTATTTTATATCACAAACATCTCCACAATTCCAATCATGCTTACATTAAGAATCACGAACAGTATAAACATTTCAAGAAATTGAGGAGCGTTTTTGCAAAAGTCGATAGATGCAGAAATCAAGATTTTACAGAAATTACACTGTGACAGGATCTACCGAGTTTTGAAAAAAACCTGGAAGGTTTGGTAGTCTCTACATACGGTATGAATCAATTTTTGGTAAATCTGATTTCATAGATCGATTCCGGAAGTAGAAAACATACGATATCCATATGTGATTCACTATCGAAAATTTCTGCATCTATTGACTTTTGCAAAAACGCTCCTCAATTATAGGAATTTGATTAATCCTCTGCCACTTTTTTTACTTCAATAGATCCGTGTGAGTATAAGAGGAGGCGAAGGGAGACGTTTAAAACATGGATTCGTACGACGTCGACAAATAAACAGAAACGATAAAAATGTAGCCTTTATATACTGGAAAGATCTATATCTTACTGCAATTAAGAGTGGCAGGCGTTAACTTTAGTAGGAAAACAAATTTTACGTGCGTAATAAAAGGGCAACTTTTTAAAAGGTGTTAAAATAAAACAGACGTTAAATTTACGACGTTTAAACGGTTCTAATTCCGTCCTGCTTGTTTAAAAATAGAACATACATGCCATGTCAGTGGCTTGCATGTGATTTCATTTCACGGAAGTCTATGTTGCATGTCTACCGTGTAGAACGCTGTTCATAGTTAACGCGAGGATTGACCCAACTGACTTCATATTAGCTCGTTTGTGTTACAAGAACTCGCAGGCTTTCTCACAAAATCGATCATAATATAGCATATTCGATAGTAAACAGTTGAAAGTCTTTTCCCTAAACTTTAGTTGTATCAATGCAAGTACACAGGACCAGAGTTTGGTTCCCGACAGGGAAATTTATTTTCTTCCGATAGTTATTTTGTCCTTCGGCTTTTGTTTCTGGGAACTTAAATATGAACTCCAGTCACACGTTGATGGCTATGGTTAATTCTCGTAAGAGCTGATAATCCAACTCTTGAAGCAGATGATGATAAATAACTAGAAACGATTTGACAGCAAGAAAGAGATGGCCCTTTACATAATAAACTCTTAGTTCTGTCTGTATTTTATTTGCTACCAAGTAAAATACAATAAACATTTTTTAAACATCATCAAATCCTTAACTGAATGTAAGAACTAGATAATTTGTTTTATTTTACTGATGGGAAAAAAAGTCTTTCATTGAATTGACTCGACACTGCGTACAATACAATACAAGTGACTTTTCTATATTTTGTGGCAAAATATTGCACCATCTGCCAGTTAATAATGTTAATATACAGTTGCAAAAAGAGAAGAAATTAAGTAGACAGCAAAATTATTGTTTCAAATCCGTATGTAAGTAGATATGGCAACACTGAAAATACTTTTACTGGATTCTAAAACATGAATAAAGCTGTAATAGGAACCACTTATTTTGTTTCAGTTTCTCGAATTCATTGACGCTACGAGTTCAATGAACCTAAAGGGGAATTTTGAGATCTCGCTTACCTTTTGGAATCCAAAAATGTTGGTGGAATTGGCGACTTCTACGCCTTCCTCGGTAAAAATCACTAATATTTCCTTATAATGTCTGGAAAGTCCGAAAAAAAAAGGTCTTTATGAATTGATGTGAACATTTTACCGAAACATTATGAAATATGGAAAAATGTTTGGCGTTAATATTGCATTCCACATATCGTGAATCGTGAAAACTCTTGTTTCTATACCGCTAGCAGGAATGGTTTAGAATATGAAATTTCATATTTTGCTGTCATTACGCATGATATCCTGCACTTTTGACATTTATATTAGACCATTAAGATTTTATATATTGTATTCACATAGATAAATATAATGAGAAGTACCGTATGTTTATTACGAATCATTGAAGTGAAATTATTATTATTATTATTATTATTATTATTATTATTATTATTATTATTATTATTATTAATAAGTTCTGACTGTTTATTATTTACAGACGATTTAAAAATTTTTCGTATAATCAAAAGTAGTACTGACTGTCCATCACTTCAATGTGACATTAATTCAGTCGCTAAATGGTCGGAAGACAATGGTATGAAAATTAACGTATCCAAAACTAATGTAATAACCTTTTCTAGAAAAACTTCTTCACTGAAATTTAATTATTATCTAAATAATGTACTAATTAACAGAACGGATTGCGTAAAAGATTTGGGAATATTCTTTGACAGTAAATTGTATTTTCATAGTCACGTTGATTACATTTACAATCACGCAATCAGAATGCTAGGAATAATACGGTCAATAACTTATTCTTTTTCCACGCCCGATTCTCTTTTAATGCTATACTATACATTGGTGCGATCGAAACTCGAATATGCATCTGTAGTTCGGAACTCGATTACAACTACGGACTCGGCTAAATTAGAAAATATACAAAGAAAATTTATATCCTTATGTTCATTCAGATTTCTGCCCATTAATTCCGGGTATAGTTATGAGAGAAAATATGAATATTTTAATTGTCAAAATCTATATGCTAGACGCCATGAGCTAGATTATCTGTTCTTTTGTAAAGTCCTCAAAGGTGATATATCCTGTGACTCTTTCTTAAACAATATTACCTTACGTATTCCAACAAAAGATATGAGAGCCCACAAACTTTTCTATATTAGAAATTCGAAATTTCTTTCACCAGTCTCCAGATGCATTAAAAATGCCAACATGCATGGCTGGGAATTCGATCCCTTCAATGTATAGACTTTGTTTGCTCTTGGCAACGATTTATCATTTATGTATTATTTTAGGCATTATACTCAATTAACATTGTCTCATAGTATTCTTAGTTAGCCATTCATCGTCATTATTGTAATTAATTGTAATTATATTTATGTGTAATAATAATTTTTGTTTTATGTTTTTTGTTATATTTGTGCTGAACTGTAATTGGCCACTGGCTGTTGTACAGCACATTAAATAAATAAATAAATAAATTATTATTATTATTATTATTATTAGTAGTAGTAGTAGTAGTAGTAGTAGTAGTAGTAGTAGTAGTAGTATTTATTGTCCTTGTTCTCAATTTTATTTATGTTTGTTTTTCTTGATTTAAGATATTATTTTATTTATTCTTGCACCTTTGTATCTTCTGTTTGTATATTGTGCTGAACTAAATTGGCCTCTGGCTGTTGTTCAACACACAAAAATAAATAAATAAATATATTATTATTATATTATTAATAATATTAATATTATTATTATTTTATTAGAGAAAATGTTACAAGTATGAAATAGGAGTACAAATATGAAATAGTGTGATATACGACCTGAGACGTGTTGTATTCTAACGGAAGCCTTCCCAATTACTACGCACTGATACTCCAGGGGCGGCCCGTCCTTATGTGCTACAGTGCTACAGCACAATGATAATTTTTGCTCAAATAAAGTGTTTGCAATACCATAGTATTTAATCTGTCATTTGACAATTTCCCATGGTTATGTTCATGACGCGTTATAGAGTGTTTAGTCTTCGCTCTTCGCTCTTTGGTGCCTCAGGGGGTTCGTTGTGCTACTCAAAACTTTACATGAGAATGTAGACAGTTAATGCGCATGTGCGAAGCTGAAATAACTGCTCTGATTGGCTATTTTTACGCGGGAAAGTGCTGTAGTCAGCTTCAGCACAACACAGCTTGGAGATTGCAAAAGTAAAGCGTAACGAAAGAATGCTTGTTTGTGGAAGAACTCGGAACTATGTACAATGTATTTGGTAATTCAAATGTTCGACTGCTGCTGCCATCAACAGTTCTTTGAGGTTCCTCCTGAATCAGTCAGCAAGCGAAGGAAAATTGAATCCCAAGAAATTGATGCCAAGGAGGTATGTGACCGTATAATTCAGAAAACTATTCATCGTTTCCAATCTTTAAGCTACCTAGACGCAACAAAATTGTTAAACAGCGAATTTTTTGACAATTTTTTGCATAATTTTCCTGAACGCGAACTTGAAGTTGCTGTCAACAGCTATACTTTACTGAACAAAAGAATGTTAAAGACACAACTTGGAGTTCTATACGGAAGACCCGACTTCCGAAATATAGAAGGAGCTGTTCAATTGTTACAATACATAGTCTCCAACAATCCACAGGATCCATTCTGTGAAGTAACGAAGTTGTAAAATATTTTGGTTACAATACCAATGACAACTGCTGAGCCAGAAAGATGTTTTTCTTGCTTGAAACGCATAAAAACCTTTTTAAGGAACACTATGTCCCAGGATCGCCCCACTGCTCTTGCAATACTGTCAATAGAAAAGAGTATGATGTCCAGCATGGAGGGATTTAACGTTTAACTCCAGGGTAATTGACAACTTCTGCAGTAGGAAGGAACTCCATATTTCGTCACTAGGCGAGTCTCAAATTAAGATAAACACATATAAGTGTATACAGTAGGCCGATATAGAGATTGTAGCACGCTCATTATTTTGACCACCAGCCGCTACTGTCATACTCTCAGTTTGCAGTTAGAAGCTGAAATGTTGAAACGTTTATCGTTATTGCGTTTTCGAGGAAAGTGAAAATTTTGGCCGTAAGGTTTTTTCTTGAATATACAATGTGATTCCTCAAAGTCAGAAATATTAATGATATATTTTCTTAAAGAGAAATAATCCTCGTTTATAGCTTTGTATTATGTTTACAGTAATTGATTTCGTTTTTAAATTATATGTTTTGAGGTTATGACTTACAACATCAGTGTGTCACAAATATGAAATACTAGTGTTATTAGCAGGGAAAGGATTTATATGTAAATACATATTTACTTATAAAGCTAATATAATTTATATTTTGCATTATCTTTATGTTTCACAATGTGTAGGGTTGAAAAATCCTACTTTTATTTTCCATATTTTTCCATATTTTAGAGTTTAGTACATATTTTCGTTAATTTCCATATATTTTCCATATTTCATATAAAACAGTCCATATTATATTAGGTTTAACAATAAAACAAAACAAAATTCCATTAACTTTTAAAAATACATTTCAACAATAGAGATTTAAACACATGTTCAGTAATCCCTTTAACATCAGAGTTATTTGAAAATTAGCAGTCCTATCAACAATGGGAAAGTAAGTTACAAAACTGTATTAATTTAATTTAAAATTTTTAACAGACTTCAGTTGTGCAGCTCAACAGTTAAATGCCAGTCAGAGTACACATAGGTTCAGTTTTGTAAATCATACTATAAAGACGGTAAATATGCCAAAAGTACGTCATTCAGTCAATTTAAAATCAAAACTAACAAGTTACATTTCAGAATTTAAAGAAGATGGTTTATCAACTGACAATAAAATATTATTTTGTAATTTGTGTCAGTGTGCAGTATCATCTACACAAAAGTTCCTGGTGCAACAACACATTACAACTAGTAAACATCAGGCCAACAAACAACTAAATTCCAAGCAGAGACAATTGTTTTTAACACAACCAACAACATCGAATGTAAGATCTGAGTTTAACATCGACCTGTGCCGTTCTCTCATCTCTGCTGATATTCCTCTCTACAAACTAAAGAATAAGGTCTTCAGGGAATTCCTTGAAAAATATACTCAACATACAATCCCGGATGAGTCAACACTTAGGAAGACGTATGCTCCATCCATCTACGATGAGACAATACAGAAGATAAGAGATGAAATTAAAGATAGTTCAATTTGGGTTTCCATTGATGAGACTCCCGACAAAGAAGGTAGACTTGTTGGTAATGTAGTTATCGGTTTGTTAAGTGAACAATATTCTGAACGAATTCTTTTACATTGTGATGTTCTAGAAAAGTGCAATAACAAAACTATAGTTAAACTGTTCAACGAAGCTATGGGTATCCTGTGGCCAAAGGGTATTATGTACGATAATGTGTTATTCTTTATTAGCGATGCTGCCCCTTATATGGTCAAAGCTGGACAAGCATTATCTGTTGTATATCCTAAATTGACTCATTTTACTTGTGTGGCGCATGCATTTCATCGTGTGGCAGAAGTGGTCAGAGACAATTTCCCTAAAGTAGATTTGTTGATTTCATCAGTGAAAAAAGTATTTCTCAAAGCTCCCAGTAGAGTTAACGTGTTGAAAGAAATGTACCCTGAAATTCCATTGCCACCAAAGCCAATTTTAACTAGATGGGGTACATGGCTAGAAGCAGTTGAATATTATGCCGAACATATAGACTCTATTAACAATGTTCTCCTTGCATTGGACTCTGAAGATGCAGTCTCAATTGATACTGCGAAAACAGTTACCTGTGACATAAGTGTGAAGAATGACTTAGCTCACATTCAGCATACATTTTCATGCATCATAAAAACGCTCAAAAGTCTCCAAAATAGGCACCTTTCACTATCTGAAAGTTTTGAAATTATAAATAGTACTGTGGAACAACTGAATCGTGGTAGAGGTAAAGTTGCAGATGCAGTAAGAGCTAAGGTGGACACTGTACTTTCAAAAAACCCTGGATATGAAGAACTACAAAAGGTTGTTGCTGTGATGAGTGGTGAATCAACAGTGAAGATTAACTTGGACTTATCCCCAGCAGACATTGTGAAATTGAATTATGTACCAGTTACTTCTTGTGACGTCGAACGCTCTTTTAGTCAGTATAAATCTATCCTCAGAGACAATAGAAGAAGATTCACTTTTCAGCACTTGAAAGAAATGTTTGTAACCTATTGTTATGGTAACAGACAATAAAAATTGTGTTTTGTTGAAACTACATTGGAAGATAAGGTACGTCCATTATATTTTTTGTTTAGTTTGATTAAAATGTACCAATATTTAACGTACATAGTCATTTTTTTATAATTTTAAGTCCATATTTAATTCCATATTTTGGTAAAAATCCATATTTAATTCCATATTTTGGTAAAAATAACTACATATATATTTACATATTTCATATATTTTTAGTCCATATAAATCCGTTCCCTGGTTATTAGTATTCCATCTTATACTCCGGTTTTGTATTTCGTTACTAGTGTTGGCACCTGTAGGAGAAGGGAAAAACCACATCTTTCAAGAAACTTGGATAACAGTAAAAAGAAAAGACAATACAAAAAGCCATAAAACAAGTTTGAGAAAAGACGTGAGAGACGAATCATCTGGATTCAGTATTATGATTGGGAAAATAATAATAATAATAATAATAATAATAATAATAATAATAATAATAATAATAATAATGATTTATTTAACCTGGCAGAGTTAAGGCCATACGGCCTTCTCTAACACTCAACCAGGAGTAAAAACTGCGTTATAGAAACACTACAAATTTACAAAGTACACACAAAATTGAATAAGATAATAATAATAAAATGTAAACAACAAGTAAGAAGAAATCAGACTTAATATATAACATACAGAAAGAAAGAAAAAAGCATAATAAAATGTGAACAGCAGGTCAAAAATAAATGAGGCCTACAAAGTATAAAAAAATAAGACAATTAATAATAATAATAATAATAATAATAATAATAATAATAAATAAGAATAGTAATGATAATAATAATGATAATAATAATATTAATAATAATAATAAATAAAATAATAACAGGCCTAATAGTAATAATAATACTAATATTAGTAATACAATAGTGCAGTACAAAGCATACAATGAATACAATATTTTTAAGTACACACAGTAAGGAAAATTATGTTTATATATAGCTCAACTTATCACATTAGAGATATACCATTATCGGAAAATATGAAAACAAAAATATAAAATAAGTTAAATATCACTAGAACATAAAAAAAAAATGTGAATACGTGGAAACATGCAATACAACACTTGTCATAATAGTAAGTTAGTTTGGCAACTCGTCATAAGATAATTTTCTAACTTGGATTTGAAAGATTTCAATGTTCGGCAGCCCTTGACTTCAGGCGGCAGAGAGTTCCTTCTAATGAAGATGCTGAATGCTTGTTCTGTGCTTTCCTTAGTAGAGGCCATTTCGATTTTGCAATTTTGTTAATGTTGTAACTTTTTAATAGTATTCCATATAATTTGTACCTCCATTTTTATGAAGTAAATGTGCTAGATTTTGAGGAAATTATTTTTTTTTTCAAACATTCTGTAAAATTTTACGAACTTTTAAGTCCGGTGTACCATTTACAGGGACATTCAGCAATAAAGAGGACGATACTTTACGTTCAGAATTCAAAACATGTAGGTTTCAAAACGAAAAAAAAAATGGTATTCCATATTTGTAACACTTCCTCTATTATTATTATTATTATTATTATTATTATTATTATTATTATTATTATTATTACTCCCTCTGTTTCAAAATATGGTATAGAAATATGTAATTGATTCTGTTCAAAAATATGACTCTACATTTATTAAAGTTCTCAGTAATATAATGTAAAGTTAATACATTTTCTAGATACTTATTTGTATGATAAATTAACAAAAGAAAAACATAAAAATTAGGTACATTCATTCTGTGTCACGTCAAATTAATAGAAAAAAAAATAAATATTGTTTTAAGAGAGACAAATTAACATAAAAACTGCAATAAATTACAACCCGTTTTTGTACGACTGTTGAGCCTTAGATGTTCTATTATTCAAAATTGACTGCGTTGGTGATACATTTTCTGCAACAGAAACACCACTGCAGGTGCCCATTTGATTTCTGTTTATAATGAACTATGTAAATATTATAATTTGATGCATTACAGAAAATTACAAACATTCACAACTGCACTGTCTGACAGTCCCTTCACTACTGAACAGAATACCACACCGCGAAACATTTCGTGCGCGCATGCGCAATAATCAAACTTATTTTGTTTGTTACTCTACCATATTTTGGAACGGGCGGATTATTATTATTATTATTATTATTATTATTATTATTATTATTATTATTATTATCATCATTAACATTTTTAAGACGTATATTTGTCTTTGAGTTAAGTCTACATTATATTATAAGTGGACCAACCTTTAGAGACACTTTCAACAATGCATTAACAACACAGATTTATTTTGAATCATACTGTGTCATCCGTTTCGGATCCCTCGAAAGAGTCGATTAAGGAAGTCCAGGTGCGCGGAAGCGCGCCGGGTCGGCCTACCCAACAAGGCGAAGACGCATGCGTCTTTACCGACAAACGAAAAAAAATAAGAAAAAAAAGTATAAAGCATTTACAGGCTTATCAAAGTATTCCCACTATTGTGAGAGGAACAATTTGAACCGGAGCAGACATCTCGCGTGCTCAGGGGTGACCAAATACGCTTCATGACATTCAATGAACGGTATTGTAGACGGAGTAGGTCAAGGAAAACATAGGTTAGGTCGTTGGATCTGGTGCAAGGAAGACTTCTTGGATGCAGTTACGCAGCACTCGTCTACAATAATATGACTCACTTCCGTAAAATAAACGTAAAATTAAGAAGAGAATGTTCTAATTTAGCTATGTGTGAAAAAGTTTGTGAATAAAAGCTTATACATTAATTCTTAATTATTGATCATCAAAAAGCATCATTTCAGTACATTTCAGCGACAACTGTAGTCTAAATTTCTCTGGGCATTGTACATACGTATGTACGAATGTACAGTATGTGGCCACATTAATAGAATCGCCTATAACTTTTAAAATACTTATTTTAATTCTACAAGGACATTATTTTTACTAACATTTCTAATATTAACCTGGCTATACCTTTGAATTAACGATTCAGAACCGCAAACACCGTTCGCTACCCTTCTACGACTGGAGTTCGGTGATACTGACGTAAAATACAAACAAGTCACTTTACTAGGTATAGGAGGGAAGAGAAGTAGTTCATTCATTTACGTAAACCAGGAAATATCACGCTTTTGAATTTGATAATTTTCATTAGGTTTTTGTTTAATCAAAATACAGTACACTATTAACAATGAAGTTTGTGACGCGAGCTGAGGAAGGGATAATAGTATCCACCCAACTGTACACTTTTATGTTTTTTAGGTTAGGATATATTATACTCGTATAATGTGTTTTATTGTGCCATTTCCATTTTAATATGTGTGTTCTTCTAGAGAGTAGTTGGATGTAATCATAGGTGGAGGGGGAACCTACAAAGGAGGACTTGTTTTGGGTACAAAGCACGTACTGTCATTGCAAATTATCTTGAACCTTACATCCCCTAAGTCTGTCTTTGGAACTGCTCGGTACGGCATGTACTCATCAACGTAACGGCACGGCAAGGATGTCCCTCCCGCCTGCATGACTTGTACCTTGAGCTAATAAGTACATATTCTTATAACAATATTTTACAGGCTTATTATCTGAATTTACATTAATTTACAATTATACACAATCCATATCCCTATCATTGCTGCCATCATGGCTTGTTCCAAAATTAATTATTTCGTCAATGGCATCATCCATTCGGAATTATCTTCTTAATCGTAGGTACTACTTTCTGAACACGATAGAATTCTTTGATTGTATCCCGAATAACATGTTGATCGAAGTCGTCCACTTCAACTTTACACAAGCCTAATTCTGGAATGAAATAATATGTTTAGTAGAACTATAACAAAATAATAACTTGCAACAGTAATTCATTATGTCGCTCTCAATACAGACACTGTTGTACATAACTATTATAGCAATAATTTCTAAACATTACATACCTATTCTTTCCCGCAGTAGTGTGAGGTTCATTCGGTTGTAATTCAATATTATTCTTAATTCTCTTCACGGAACTAATACTTTTGCCAGAGTATTTAGCCGCTCTCTCATATTCCTTAGCAAGAGGTTCCAGCAAATATTTGTTTAATTTTTCCTCCTCGCAACGCTTAATTTTATTATATTTGCGATAATTTCTCTTTCTCGGCTGTGGATAACAGCGTTACTTTTTCTCCGCGGTGATGTGATTTCACCATAATTACTATCCTGTGGTTGCTGCTCCATGTTAACACTACTGGTACGCAGTGAAGGAAACAGCTCTATGTTTCTTGACAAGAGATTATGCTGCGGAGCATGCGCAAACAACTCAGTTGGCTCCACCCACGTTACGCGCTTCCTTCCCTCTGCCCCTCTGTACCCGCTCAGAAGTTTCAAGATAACTTGCAATAACAGTACTGTCAGAAGACCCGTGCATTGGATTTTAGAGAAATTATGTATGTATGTATGTATGTATGTATGTATGTATGTATGTATGTATGCATGCATGTATGTATGTATGTTCACGATTATACCTAAAATCTCACAGCAATGAACCGCACTCTGACGGTCCCGAACGCTACTAACCGCTTTGTATGTTCTGCATTGTATGTTTGGTATGTATATATTTTGTCTTGGAAGGAAAAATTATTGAACAGATAAATTGTTTCAATTATCTTGGGTGCAACATTTCTTGTATGAAGAATGAAGATATTCAAAACAAGATTAATAAATTCAGCTATGTATGCGGTGTCATTAATAGATCCCTAAAAAGTACTAGGAAAGAAACAAAAATTAAATTTTATAAGGTAATGGCAGTGCCAATGTTGCTTTATGGGTCTGAATTTTGGATCCTGACTAAAAAAGAAGAAAGAAGAATAGAAGCAGCAGAGATGAAATTTCTAAGATCTGTAGCAGGTTACACCTTATTGAATAGGAAAAGAAGTGATGATATAAGGAGGGAACTAAGCATTTTTAAATTAATAGACAGAATAAAACAATATAGAAACGATTGGAAACAACATATACAAAGAATGGAAGTAGACCGCATACCAAAACTGATGATGAACTATAACCCAATAGGTAGAAGAAATGTTGGTAGACCGAAAACAAGATGGGCTCAACAGTGTTAAAAAAATGAGACCGGAACGAGCCCTATAAGGCTTAATCCATGATGCTGATGATGATGATGATGATGATGATGATGATGATGATGATGATATTTTGTATGTTCCGTATGTATGTACGTACGCGTGTGCATGTGTGAATGTGTGTGTGTGTGTGTGTGCGTGCGTTTGTTCAATTTTCGCTTGGGCTGATTACCTGGCTGGAATTTTTTATAAGTTTTCGCCAACTGTAATGCTGTTGCGAATTCTCGGCCTAATCTTGTCAAATACCAACTCGACATCAGCAATTCCATCGACTTTAAACAACCTAGAATAGGTCATTCGTCATCTCGTGAAACCAAATGCATTCGTGCGCCGTAGCTCACAGTAAGAACCTTGTGGTGGGGGTAAGCGAGCTGGCTAGCTTGCAAGTCGAAGCGAAGCGAGGTACGGAAGCTTCTCAATTCACTCTTTCCTTCCCCTCACGCGCAGGTAGGTTTCACGATATACCGAATGGCCTATACTGGACACTGTGTCCTTAAATAACAGATACTAAAAAACTACGCACTCGTAGATTCGTACGTGTATTTTCTTGCATGTATTTTAAGACCTGCCTAATAGAATTGGTTATAGTTCAGACAAATAAAAAAAAAAGTTCTCATCAACGGATCTGAGTTTCGTTCCTGAAATATTGTGTTCGATATGTAATAAACTCGTTTATTTTCTCTAGCTCGTTTTCTACGCGTACTTTGAATTTTCGTGTCATTGCCACTCAAGAGCCTCTGTTATTCAATAATATATTAGGCCTACTCATTGATGTTTTGTATGGCCCGTCGGGCCGTATTCATAGACATTCTTAGCGCGGGCTTCCGGTGGATGATCAGCGAACTAAAGTTGTTCGTATTCATAAACCAGTGTTAGCGATATGATATGATATGATATGATATGATATGATATGATATGATATGATATGATATGATATGATATGATATGATATGATATGATATGATATGATATGAATCCTGTACAAGTAATCCGTCGATAGCCGGGGCTAGTTTAGCAAGCTCGTAGCGCGTGTTAGCGATATGTCTATGCATACACCCGGTATGTCTACTTTCGTACTTCACCGTGCTTAATGCTCCACATTGCTGTAGCAGCATGTCAGATTTTTCCAAGGTATGTTGATTTCGCTTGTTATTCACATCAAATGACGTAATGTGCCGCGTGAAGGCAGGCATTTGTTTATTCGGTCCAGCAAGGACGATAGAAAACACGTGAAGATCGCCCTGCTTGAAGTATCTTTACGTTTATAAGAACCAAACCTGCTTGACCCTGGCAGTTAAGCGATCCGAGGTTTTCAAACAGTGGCACGAGACCAGGATGTGTAGATTTTACATTTGGACTGGAATTACGTTTATTAGCTTCTTCGCTATGTAGATAAAGGTGGATGTAGACATTATTATTATTAATAAAATGAGTTAAAAAACTGGGATAGGAAGATTCGAAGTACAATAAATACCATTAAAAATGGTTGCGAGACAGAAGGGAGATTATACAGTATGCAGCCTATATACTGTAATAATAATAATAATAATAATAATAATAATAATAATAATAATAATAATAATAATGTTATCAATAACGATGTCTTGTTTATTTACTTATTTATTGCATCTCATCTTCATGTTGGGAGGTGTTTTCTAAATGGTTCAATAATTTGTGAAAGAGTAGGCCTATGTTTTTCTTCTGGATCTCTCGCACATTATTTTGGAAATTAGGAGTGCTATGCATAGACATTTTGCTAGCCCGCGCTACGAGCGTGCTAAACTAGCGCCGGCTATCGACTGAATACTTGTACAGGATTCATATCATAATATATCGGTAACACTGGATTATGAATACGAAAAACGTTAGTTCGCTGATCATCCACCGGAAGTCCGCGCTAAGAATGTCTATGAATATGGCCCTAGTAGATTAATATGATCTAATATTAAAATGAATTTTGTCTGACAACATAAAATTCATTGGTTTGACTAAACAGTTCACGATTCACGAGACCTAACCTAAAAATGTATTTTGTTTGATCACGTGAAATGATTAGAACAAACACCGAAAACCGACTGCCACTTTGAAATGTACGTTTAAGAATACTTACTTACTCCTAATAATTTTCCTATTCTAATTATAATTGCTGTCTCCGTGCGCATTTTCTATTGATCACCGAAGTGAATGTATCACACCACATGTTATATTTATTTACACTTATCTGACTATAGTCTTGAATTATAACCACAACGCAACACATAAAATAACTATTATGTATTAATATAATACTGATAGTAATTAATTATTAGTATGTTCGAATTTCACTAACTTCCAGTAATCGGTTCAGAAATCTAGAACAATTTGAATTTTCAGAATTTGCACTGCCAACAACAGCTGTTCCTGTTACCAACATAACAGTTAGAAAATCACCATCAGTTGTAGTATTTCTCAGTATCGAAATTCGAAACGAAGTTGGCAAAAAAAATTCGACCTTCAAACTATAAAATCAACATAATCCACTAGCTTATGTAGCAACGGGGGGAAAAAAATGGCTAATTTTCACCCTTAGGGTATTAAGTAAGTTGATCCAGACTATATCTCGATCTTTAGTTAAAATGGTGTATACTTTAATAACAAAAGCAATTACCGATCTTCCATTAAAAACAAGTATGCTTAACTAAATACACCCATGTTACCCTTCTTTGAGTAATTTTCGCATACATTAATCGGTTGATTGGAATTCTTATTTAGTCACCGGCGTAGCTAAGTCGCTTTCTTGTCGATCCAGAGTTGCACTCGGACGCGGGTTCGCTTCCCGCTTGGGCTGATTACCTAGTTGCGGTTTTTCCGAGGTTTTTCCAACCGTAATGCGAATGTCAGGTAATCTATAGCGAATCCACGGCCTCATCTCGCCGTCATCAATCCCATCGACGCTAAGTGAGCTAGTATTTGATACAGCGTCGTTAAATAACCAAGTAAAAATGTATTTAAAGGCAGCTTACATGCAATATTAAATATAATTTTTACTAGAGATAGAACTAAAAAATAAAATAAAATCAGGAGTCAGCCCCTTTAGTTTCAGGGGCCACCATATTTCGTCCACACATGCAATGAGGAAACCATTCGAGCTGAGATAGAGATACATTTACTGAAATATATTAAACAGCATTAAATGTCTGTGCAATGTAAACACACGCTCTCAGAGACGCTCGGAAATAATGTAGGACAATATTTTGAGATGCGTCACAAATGTAACGATATTGATCTAAAAAGTACATTCGAATTTATTTCTACAACAGCTTTTGTTAACATTCTGTATTAGTCGCAGTAACATAAAAGAAATCGAAGTCTTAAAAGATTTTGAACTCAATAAACAATTCAGGCGTCACATGCAATTCACTTTGTCATTGCTATCTGTTGCTTGAATTTTCCCCTGATTTTTATAAGTAACACGCATTAAGATACAGTAGAACTCCAATTATCCGAACTCCAAATATACGAAAACCAATTATAGGAACTCCAATTATCCGAACTCCAATTATCCCAACTCCAATTATACGAACTCCAAATATACGAACTCCAATTATACGAACTCCAATTATACGAACTCCAAATATCCGGGTCGTCAATTATCCGGATCACATTTCAGGAGTTTCAAATTGTTAATTGAAAAAAGTTGCATATGTTTAGGTTTTTTTTTTATTTCGTGTAAGTTTTGTTCTGTATGGAATATGAAGACTCCTTACAATTTTAATCCATTTAAAATTATATTTTGTTTGAATATGTGTAACTTTGTTCATTATAAACTGTAGGCATATAGGCCTAATCATTTTGCAATTTTAATATATGCAGTAGCTTACTACTGTTGTTTCTGAACTCTTTTTATTTCCAACCCTATTATGCGGATTCCTGCATATCTGGAACATACTACCCCATATTAGTCCGGATAATTGAAGTTCTACTGTACTTTATATCTGAGGAGCATAGTATCAAAGTTAGAAAACTCCATTTTTGCGATTTCGAGATATTGATTGTTTTTCATAGAATTTTGTATGCTGAATGCGATTCTGGAACTGTTTAGGTTAGAAAACGGACAGAACAGAGCGAAAATAGCACTTAATGTGCGCTTTAGAATCAAAATGTAGACAACTCCACTGTGGCTTGGTTTCAAATTGGAACAATTCCTTCAGTAGCCAATGAGAAGCCCACATTCGTACCACTTTTTCCCATCACGCATCGCGAATCCAACATGGCTGATTGTTTATATAATCGGTTTGTGGAAGAATAAGTAGGCCTATTGTTTTACTTAAGCTTCCTTTGAAACCGAGTTAGAAGTGACTTAGATTGAAAAGTAGACCATTTCACTTTAAATATGGCTTCGTTTGGTTTCAAAAACAGACAACTCCATGACTTAGTTTCAGAGATGGACAACTCCACTTTTTAAACGTAAATTTCGACCTGAATATTAATTTTAATCACATTTTGAGACTGAGAAAACATTTCTATGACCCATAAGAATGTTAAAAAAATGTATGTATAACGGTGACATTCGTAAATACTTGTACATAATGATAGAGCCTATATAGAGTATTCAATATGGAAATAAAAGGGTTGTAATCAATAATATAATATATACAGGTATATTGTATTAAATTTATTTCACTCTCAATCTTATTCACAATCTTCACAAATAACCGATTTCTTAACCCTTTCCGCTCGAATAAATCAATTTTAATCACTAATATTTCTGTAATTTCTGACTCATATGATTTGCCTGATGATTCCATTTGGTATCCTCAGTAGTAGTTTCGTTCTTTACCGATAGACTGCAGCACCCGCCAGTTCCTTGGCCAGTTGTTATTAGGAAGAGGATCGGTTTGTTTATTTTTTTGTTTCTCCAGGTGTCTCTATGACCTTGTACACCCATAAATTCAGGTGAGAAAGAGTTAAAACTCTAAACAGGCCTATCGAGAATATAACGTTTGACGCAATTATAGGGATACTATGAATCCCCTGCCACTTTTTGTTTCATCTCTTTCCCTCTTCAACTTCATCCTCATCTTGCTCTCTTCATCTATTTCATATCTTCCTTATCTCACTCCTTGTTCTACCTACATTATTATTATTTTTTTTAACTCTGCGTATATTTTTTTCTTTCCATTTTTTCCTTTATTTTCGTCATCACTACGCTTACATGTAAAGAAAGCAAAAGTGGAGTTGTCCAACTTTGATACCAAGCTCCTCTTCTAATTAAAGTTTGGAATTAACAAATGAAAAAAAATAATAATAAATTTCAGCACAAACTTAAAATAAAACAAATTATGAATACGTGCTTTACGAGTTTCTGCACATTACAATTTTTTTGGTAGGTTATTTTACGACGCTTTATCAACATCTAGGTTATTTAGCGTCTGAATTGGATGAAGATGATAATGCCGGTGAAATGAGTCCGGGGTCCAACACCGAAAGTTACCCAGCATTTCCTCATATTGGGTTGAGGGAAACCCCCGGAAAAAACCTCAACCAGGTAACTTGCCCCAACCGGGAATCGAACCCGGGCCACTTGGTTTTGCGGCCAGACGCGCTAACCGTTACTCCACAGGTGTGGACCACATTGCAATGGGTGACTGTAAAGACTGTAAGTGTTTCAAATGAAAATTTTTCCTTTTTTGTAATAAAATATATTCTCTTCTTTGCTAATGACGTGCTCGCTACCAAATTTTTCTATTGTAGCACTCATGTCCAACCGTTTGGCTTTGTTTTGTTTTGAACAGCGTTGGATGCCGTGAAGCTATACTCCATGCATACCTACACGGTTGCGAGTTACTTGAAGGCTTTAGGTAACCAAACGCAGGACTCTTAGGCATCACATAGAGCACCGCTTTTCTTTAAAGAGACGTGAAGGATGATTAAAGAGCTACAATGTCAATTCATGGACAACTTCACCGGAATTACAAAACCATGACATTGCAAACATAATCTTCATGCAAGACGACGCATCAGTTCATATTCATCAAGTACGGAGAAACACGTTTACGAACATTGCATCATTAGCCGGTATTTTCCTATAATATAACCTCCACGATGTTCATATATAAACTCTGCCAATTTCTGACTAACACTGGAAACCACCGAGCAGTAGCGGACTTTCCTGCTGATACGGAGTTGCGCTCAAACATGGGTTCGATTTCAACTTGGGCAGATTACCTGGTTTGTTCTTTTTATAGATTTTCTCGAACTGTAAAAGTGAATGTCAGGTAATCCTATGGGGAATCCTCGGTCTCATCTCGCTAATACCTCTTGCTGAAAATTGGATACTGAAGCGAGTTACGAATGTTCCTTAACCCCTTCAGGCCTGATGTACATTATAGTGTACATTCTTTCTTTTTTTCTTTTTTGGAATATCTTCGATACTTTTAAATATTTTGAAAAAATGCAATGTGATAGAAATGTAGAATATTATTTTTGAAACATTTCTATACCTGAATTAAAAATAAAATTTAAAATTTTGGGGCCCCAGGGGTCAAAATGTCCCCAAATTTTGGTTTTCTGTAAAGACTTGATTTGGGATTTTGCATCCCCAGAATGATTATGTGACCAGTTTTTCTTTCAAATTTTTTAAAATATAAACTCAGGTCTAAAGGGGTTAAAACAAGAGTTAACGCTACTTTAAATTCCCAACATTGTCTGATGAAACTCTCTTTCTGCACATCGAATCAAGATGAATGATCAGCAATTTGGATCACTAAGCCGTGATGATTTTGGGAAACTAGTGAGAATTATCTTCCTATGTTGACACGTTTTATCTCAAACATAAAATCAAGAAGGGAATTGCTCGTTTTTATCGAAATCATTATTAACAAACCAGTTGATTTGGTCCCCTAAATTGAGATCACTCACCGTGCCTGTGGTTTCCGTAAGGCGTTAAGATAAATGTCTGGATGAGTCCTAAAGTAAATGGGTCATAGACCTATCAAAACCCACCAGTATACATTTAGCTTTGCCAAATCTTGTCGTTCACTATCTTCGTCTGGCAACGAGCCCTTGACATTAGCGGTACTTCTTAAATCTCCGGCTGGCATCGCGGAGTTGTCTTTGGCGGTGCTTCTTTCCTCTCTCGGCTTAAGGAGTGGGATGCGGCGGTAGTCGCTGTCAATGTTGCGTCGCTGTCTTAATTGACCAGTCATTTAAAGTTCTTTATGGTTGATGGACTTTTCAGCTTCTCCCAATCCAAATTTACTTAAGTCTTTTAAGTGTGACAGTGTGAATGAAGTAAGACAAATGGATTTTAGGTTAGGAGTTCACATAAATGTTAAGATGTGTCTCAAGAGTCCTTGCAAGGACGGTGAGTCATGTAGATCCCTTATAAATTACACCTCTTCCTTTCTTCCTCATTGATTGATTGATTGATTATCTCGCTATCACTAATTCCATCGACGTCAAATAACCTAGCATTTGATGCAGCGTCGTTAACCCCTTCATTATTATGGACGTAGAATTTACGCATCTGACAAATCACATAGCAATATTAACATTACATTAAATATTAAAATCAAGCATTTTAGAAACATTTTTGTACAGGTATGATAATTTATTATAAACACTTTCATTAGGGCTATAGGTCATTCTAACTGCAAGTTTTAATTCTGAATACTTGTTTTGTAATAATTTTAACTTCTATGGAGTTCTGTGTCATAGATAGTTATGATAATATTATACCTGTTTAAAGTATTTTATGATAAAATACAGAGTCTAAACGATATCAACTGCCAAAAAATACTCGTGGTAGAGCATAAATAACTGAAGAAGAAGAAAATAAAATGTTTTTGAGTAACTGTCATGGTTTTCCCAGGAAAAAATGTGCTTAATGAGTCTAACGTTTTTGGAAAAGAGAATAGACAGTCATTATTTAGGCTACTTTGTCCGGTATGTATGCTGACGCAGTCGTTTATGACTCTGATGTGCAAGGTCATTGGCAATAACTTTTATGTTAAAATACTATCAATCTTAAAAACATGGTATTTTATAAATTAAAATAAAATTATAATAAATAATTTCGTTAGATATTTTGTTGAGTTGACCGATATGTAATGCATTTGGCAGTTTACACTCTGTATAAAAATAAATTTCCCGAGAAATTAGTACGTGATAAAAAAATTATGGGCTTCAGATCTGAATTCAGCATAGGTTAATTACATAAAAATATATCTGGTTTCATGCGAGTGCAAAATAAAAAGTCTAAATCTGTTGTCAAGTACCATATGAAGAGTCCACTGCAAGAATAATGGATGTCACTTTCTTGTCGAAAATGAACCAAGACTGTCAATACATAGCTTAAGACATATAAAATGTACATAGAGAGTTATATGGCATTAACACTGATAGTCATTGTCCAGTAATGATCGGAAAATCTCAGTTAAGCTTTGAGCGCTAAGCATTTCAAACTTTCAATTGCTTCTCCTGCAAAATGTGTTCCAAATGACATCCATCATTCTTGTAGTGGACTCTTCATATCTTTTAACTTCGAAATGAGGACACCACATCAATCGGACCCTAATAATTACTAAATAACATCTTGCAGATACAAATTCATACAATGATGCAAAGTCATTCAATTTCAAACAATTAAAATGAAACCAGTTTTTAATATGCTGCATATTTCGATACTTATTTTCTGAATTATTATAATTTGAGTATGTATAATGAAATACACGAAAACTACAAGAAAACTTCACTGTTCAATCAAATTTTGGTCACTCATGTTCCAACCGAGGGTGAATTCAGTTGAACAGCCCATGCATATTTCTCTGTCGATCGATGTTTTCCCTGCTTGCACGTCCTTGCAATATAATTTGGGACTATAATGAATATGTGTGGACACCAAGTCTATTGGCCACTTAACTCACTCTATTTTTCACTGTTCTGTTGAAGATACTTGGAGAATTTCGAACGGGAGAAAACAGAAAATGAACGTAATCTGATAAGTGCCGCATAAAAGGAAAGTATGTTGCACAATACATGGCTGAAAAGCAGCAAGGTAGGGTTGCCGAACATGCTGGGTAGAGCCACCTTTCCTATAAATTAAATTATTTCAGGTTGCGTCTTATGAAGTATTGGGCGCGGATTACGAAATTTGTAGTTGAACTGAAATAAGTTGTTAAAGTAGTGTTCGTTATATCATTTGACTATATGCTGACATCGTATTTTTAAACTGATATACACATCAAAAGATAAAAGTCTCTTTACAGCAGTTCAATTCTATGGTCAGTATACACTTAATTATGCTTTAGTACTGTAAGCCGTTAATAGATGCCAGGAATAGCATGACTAATGTAGTTTAGCGATCTCAGTTCATGGCAAAGATTTTCTTTCACAAGTAGCCTAATTAACTGAACGACAATTAGACACGCAAATACGCTAAAATAAATTATATTAGTCGTACAAATAAACCGACTGTCAAACCCTTTTCAATTTGCAAACTGTTAACATCTTTATGTCTGGCTAGAGCTACTTATTTCATATGGAAGAAATAACGACCTGTTGCAACGATAAGAAACCAGACCTATGAGAAAGTAGTCGAACATATAAATCATTTGCAGTGACAGACAGCATAAGAAACCTGCAAGGATTACCTTCGCGCGCTCAGGTGGAAAATACATTTGTACTTGGAGGCCTTGCGGTGCTCGGCTTGTCTTGTAGTTCTTGGCTCATTTGCTGGGATTGAAAGTTTCATACATTTCGTACACCAGTTATACAGGTTCAGTGTTCAATGACGTAGGTAAACAGTGTGAAATGAATTTCCCCAAACGAAGGGAAAACCAATTACTAATTGTTATATCTTCAAAAACAAGTAAACAGGGCGAAATGAAACGTCTCTACCATAATTTTGGAAACTTCTTACTAGTTTTGTCCTCACGTACATAAGTAAACATGCTGTAAATAGAACTTACCAACGTTTCAAGAACTATCTACTGGTTCTTCAAGTTCTGTTTTCAGGGACATAAGTAAACATGGTGGAATGAAAAGTTCCCAAAAATTCGGGAACTACTTACAGATTCTGTTTTCGGGAACATAGGTAAACAGGGTGGAATTGGAAGTTTCCAATAATTCGGTAACTACTTACAGGTTTGTTTTCGGGGACATGAGTAAACAGAGTAGAAATGGAAGTTTCCAACGATTGGGGAACTACTTACAGATTTTGTTTTCGGGAACATAAGTAAACAGAGTAGAAATGGAAGTTTCCAACGATTCAGGAACTACTTACAGATTTTATTTTCTGGAACATAAGTAAACAGAGTAGAAATGGAAGTTTCCAACGATTCAGGAACTACTTACAGATTCTGTTTTCGGGAACATTAGTAAACAGATTAGAAATGGAAGTTTCCAACGATTCGAGAACTATTTACAGGTTCTGTGTTCGGGAACATGAGTAAACAGAATGGAATTGAAAGTTTCCAACGATTTGGGAACTACTTACAGGTTCTGTTTTCGGGAACATGAGTAAACAGAATGGAAATGGAAGCTTCCAACGATTTGGGAACTATTCACAGGCTCTGCCATCAAGGATATAGGGGAGAGTCGGGTAGTATCGGACAGTGCGTTTATTTCATCTACCACCATATGGTAGTAGCTGAATGACATGGTTACATTTCTCTATGCGACATCACAGAAACGTAACCATGTCAATCAGGAACTATCATCGTGTGGTAGATAAAAGAAACTCACTGTCCGATATTACCCGATGTCCGATGCTACCCGACTCTCCCCTAATAAGTAAACAGAGAGGAATAGAAAGTTTCCAACTTTTTTAGAATTACTTACAGACTTTTTTCTACGAAGATATAAGTAAATAGAATGGAAAGGGAAGTTTCCAATGTTTCTGAAACTACTTACAGGTTTTGCCTTCAGGGATATAAGTAAACAGGCTTGAATGGAACTTTTTACATGTTATTTCTTCAGGAACATAAGTAAATATGGAATGGAAAGTTCCCAACTTTTCTGAAACTATTTAAAGGTCCTGCCTTCAGGAACATAAGTAAACAGGATGTAATGGGAAGTTTCCAACGTTTTAGTAACTACTTACAAGTTTTGCCTTCAGGAATATAAGTAAAGAAGATGGAATGCAAAGTTTTCAAAGTTCCTGGATTTACTTACACATTATGTCTTCAGGGACACAAGTTAACAGGGTGAAATGTGACGTTTACAGTATTTCGAGAACTATTTACAGGTTGTTTGTTCAAGAATATAGGTGAACAGAGTGGAGTGAGAAGTTCACAACTTTGCAGGAAGTACTTACAGGTTCTTTCTTCAAGAATATAAGTAAACAAGATGGAACTGAAAGTTCTCGGAGTTTCAGGAGCTATTTAACAGGTTCTGACTTCAGGAACATAAGTTAACTGTGTGGAATGGGAAGTTTACAATGTTACAGGAACTACTTACAGGTTGTGTCCTCAGGAACATAAATAACAGTGTGGAAAAGAAAGTTTACAAGATTTCGGTAACTAATTAATGTAGGTTCTGTCTTCAGGGACATACGTAAATATGATGGAATTGAAAATTACCAGCGTTTCAGGAACTAATTAGCAGATTCTGTCACAGGAACATAAGTAAAATATGATGAAATGGGAAGTTTCCAACATTTTGTGAACTATTTACACGTTCTGTCTTGGAGACATAAGTAAACAGGATGGAGTGGGAAGTTTACAATGTTTCGGGAACTACTTAAAGGTTTTGTCTTCCAGGACATGAGTAAATATGGTGGAATAGGAACTTTAAAACATTTCGGAAACTATTTACTCGTTCTGTGTTCGGGCACATAAGTGAACAGGGTGAAATGGGGACTTTCCAACATTTGGCAAACTATTTTCTAATTATTATTCTATCATCATGAATATAAGTGAACAGGACGAAATGGGAAGTTCCTATCTTTTAAAACCTGACTACTAGTTCGTACTTCATGAGCATAGATAAACAGCGCGAAATTATGGTTTTTGAAGTTATGTACTAATTGTACTATCTTCGGGGATACAAGGAAACAGGATGAAATTAAAAATGTCTGACGTTTTGGAAACCGCTCATTTATCCTAGCTTGAAGGACGTAGGTGTGAAGAATGGAATAAAATAATGATCCCAATATTTCGAAATCAACTTACTAATCCCGTCTCAGGGACGCAGATATCAGTTCAATCTTCAGCGACACAAGAACATTCTACAAGTTCTATAAGATTTGCGTGGACTAAGCATCTGTGGGGCAGATCTTCTAAGATTATTTCATCAAATGGACGTTGGTTCGATATTCTGCACATTCTATGAACAGCTGTGGCATCAGTTTTCTCCGAAAACTTCTGTTTTGCTTGCTGTGCTGTTATCACCATTCCATAAGCTCATTCTTTGTGAAAAGACGTCATAATATCGTTTCCTTGAAACAGTTGTGACTAGTATGTATTTCGTCATATTTTTGTTCGTCGCACACGGTACTGTTACGCTGTAAAAATAGCACGGATTGTAAATCCTACAGGTCTTATCTTGACGGACATACAGCGTTCCTTTGTAAGACTCTGGAGCCTTCCAAATTGGCGCGTGCATTGCATCTCACTCTGTAAGATTTACGGCCATCCTTATGAACTGAAAAGCCTGCAGAGAGGCTTATTATTTAGTTTAATTATTGATTGGGGTGTTACAGCTAATTGTGATGAAGTTCACTACAAGTTTGTTGTTATATCTTCTTATTCATGTTCATCAGCACCAATTCTGCCATCAACTACACAATAGTTATTAGGTCTATAATCTTGAGGTTCTTCGTATCTTTCATTTCAACTTCCATTATTAGTTTCCTTTGCTTTAGAATCATGTTATTTTTCTATTTCTGCTCTTCCATTTTTACTGTCTCATTCTCAATGCTTATAATCATTATAATATGCACAGTAAAACCTGTATTAAACGACCACTGCTGCTTCCATGAAAAATTGGTCTTTCAGAAGGGTGGTCTCTCAATATGGGGATTTTTTTTACACATATCATAGGTTAAAACTTTTCTATGTTAATCAAATAAAAAACGTGGGGAATATTGCTAACAATTAAAGCTTGAGATAAGAACTTTATTTCTTACTTTACGTTATTTTTACAATTTTATCCTTTGACTCATTACATACTCCGCTTCACAAAATCATAAATTGAACTCTGCTTAATTTTTTTTTCGATTTCGTTTTTACAACCTAATTTTCAAAACTATCCTTTAACATGTTAAAAAAGTTCATTTATATGTTCTCCATTCATACAGTCTTTCAGTGGTGCCGACTGTTGAATTAGCTGAATATTACATAAGACTTCTTCCAGTGACATTTTTTCAATTGAAATTCTCTCTTGACTTCAATCTCGTCATTAGTGGGTTGATCACCGAGTTTTTCTAATAGATAGGAGGAAGAAAAAATAAATTATTATACAGTAATTAACAAGTAACGATTTGATTTTTCTGTACAAAACGAAAAGTAAAACCGTCATACGGCATGAGAAATCTTACCTTTCAAGAAACTGTTAAACAGCTGTGCAAATAACCCTTGTCCTACCTCGGAAGCCGTTTGCAAGCGGTCATTCTATCTTTTTCCTAGCAACACCCAACATTCCTTAAGGGATTAAGGACAGAGATGGGCATTCAGTATGAATATGTTACCACTTAACAACTTTGCCAGACATCATTTGTAGTACTGTAACGAATTTCTTGGATTTATTTAGGCTACAGTAATGTAATAAAATGCTAAATTGTAAATTAGAAAAAACAGTATGGTCTTTTAAAAGGGGTAAAATTAAGAAAATGGCTATTCATCACTGGTCGGTGGTCGGAAAGAGTGGTGGTCTCTTAAAAGAGGTGTGATTTACATTGGTTTTATGGATGTTTAATTCGGTTCTTTAAAAAATCGGTCTTTAGGGGGAGTGGTTTCTCAATAGGGGTGGTCTTTCAGAGAGGTTTTACTGTATTCTTCCTCTAATCTTCATTATAATTTTCCTTTCACTGTTTCTTCGCTTTCAACCTTTCTGTTTATTCATTATCTTAGTTGTCATATTCTTTTCGTCTGTTATCTTTTACTCCTGTTCTATTTCTCCTTTACCATCATCTACATTTTCTCCCCTCTTCTTTTGCTTAGTTACTTAGTCGTCTTTCTTTCTCCACTTTTTCATCTTCATCGTTTATCACATTTTACTTTTAACGTGGAAAGTTTTCTCTCTGTACCATTGGACAAAAAATTATAACAAAGATTGCAACATTTCACCTTGTGGAAGTTGCGTCGATGTCACCCACAATGAGTCCACATGTAAAGACAGTCTCCAGCCCTTGCCCCTTCCCTCAAGTGGGTGTATACCGGGAACAGAGCAACTAGAGACTTCAGTGATGTCACAGCAGAAGAGCCCGCACACAGTAGAATTGAATCCTCTAGATTCAAAAACCCCTAAAGACCATTTTGTTCATAATTGAGTTGTGCCCACATATTGCTTGTTAAGAATGAATTCTAGTGATTTATATGGTTTGAATTCAAAAAGCCACTAAATTTAAAGCAAAAGATTTGTTAAAAGTCACTGTTATGTTGAAAATTCCCTCTATTTGGAACCTGTTACTGTCAAAATTCTTCAATTTGTGAAAGTGTATATAGGGGATTTTGAATCTATAGGATTCAATTGTTCGTTGCACTACTAACTGAAAATATTGACCACTTACTTTCACTGATCCAGCTGCGTTCTTACAAATTTGTTCAGTGAAAGACACTTTATCTCGTAATATGTAGCACGCGTCATTTTCCCCCTTACGTTTACTTATCTGAATTATCTGTTCATCTCTCCTCTGTTTATTTAATATAGGCCTATTATCTCATTGGTTATTAAACTGTCTATCGCGACGTCCAGAGCACCTTACCGAACACATAATATAAATGCCTTCAAATCATTCTGTACCCAGAGTGGAGGCGATCGTATCGCGTTCCGAAAATATGAAATTCCTTTTCAGAACGAAAAGTTACATTTGTTAGAATAAATTTTCTGCATATTTAAAGAAGAAAAATAAAAATTTTTACAATCATTCATTATCATAATACACTGCTCTCTTAAATTGGCTGAGCATATTGGGAATTAAATCAATGGTTTTCTCACTGCTGACTCTGGTCCCATACGCGAGAGTGGAAAGAAAAAATGAAAACAATGTTATTCACGTGTTCTAAAATAGACTTCTGAAAGATATTTTTAGCGAGGGTGTAATGACAGGTGTCCCACTTTTGGGTAATACAATTATGGTCGCCCTAATAATTTCGGCAGTGGAGTGAAGTGATGTGGTGTGCACTACGCTCTGACAACATTTCGTCCTTCAATAAAATTGCACAAAAGACGAAGTGGTCCAGGAGCCGTTCTGGAACTTTTAGCAACGGATTTATTTACTTATTGTGTTAGTAATCGTTTCCTCCCTTTCGCTGTCATGTTAAAAGTATCGTCGGGTTACACTGATTTGTTCCGTTCAGGGGCTCGTCGTCGGCTGTGCTCCCAGACCGTGAAATCAGCTGTCTCGCAATGAATCTTTTATGAAGCATTTACAAGGCGGTGTGTCAGTACCAGCAGTTAGCTTACACCAGGTGTTCTCAACCTGGTGCTCTTTTACTCTCATCACGCGAGTAAAAAAGTGCTCGCGAGCACAAACGATCCTGAGGTTCTATTTTCAATTAAAACTTTGTTGTACGAGCAAAATCTTAATAATATAATAGTTCCGTCTCTAACTTATCTTTGATGTAAAACCAGGCACAAATAGTATTCCTATCCACCCATTGTATCTTACAGATCTGATAGGATTTCTCGTATTTCATGGTGTATGTTGTTTTGTTGTGTTTAGTCAACCTCACAAATGACATCAACGAGTACAACTCATAAGGAAACTAGACCAGGAGATAATGGGATAGGGTGGCCAGTTCTTTCCCCCCTCCACTGCATACGTCGCCGATTAGGTACTTTTTTTTATAGATAGATTTATTGACATTAGTTCACTAAAGTATAAAACTTAATAATTTAAAAAATAATCTATATTCAAAAGTAGTTATACATAATAAATATACAATTTCCTAACTAATTAATTTATCGCAAATGGTTCAAATTTGCACTTACGTGTGGTTTTAGTGCATGTTTAAACCAATCGTGATAACCATTAAAACTTTAAAACTTATTTATCTGCTCCTTTTCATAATGTTCTACCATAAACATTTTTAACTCAATTTTCCTTTTTTTTTTTTTTTTTTTACTTTAAACATCTAAATTTATTCTGTAACTTTCATATTTATGTTTATTCTCGACCATGCCGAAATGTATTAATTATACACCTGGTAGCAGTCCTTTAATGCATGTCATTAAAGTACACCTACTCATTAAAGTACAGATCTTCAGCCAATGATAACTCAGCTTACATGTGTTCAGCCAATGCCAAGTCAGCTTTGTACCGTTATAAAACCGCAAGTATCGATTATTCTCGGATATGCAATCGAAAGAGAATTAGCGAAAAGTCACGGAGGCTGGAAATCCAATACTGTCGCAGAAGGTTATGTTCTGTTACTATAATAATTAGCGTTAATTGTAAATAATATTCAAATAAATTCAATTTGTCATCTCGTTTTTCAATATCGAATTCAATAATCAAGGTTATAATATTATAATATTATCAAGTTTAACGGGACTACGTCAAGGTCAATGACATTATTGTTCCTCGGAAAAAATCAATACTTTCGCGTCTGCGCACATCTCACAATTCACGACCTAGAACAAGGTCACTTCCGATCTTGTCAGATACAAATAAAATGTATACATCTGAATACCGGTAATTTCAAGTTAGAAATATGGTCGAGCATAAAAAGTCGTATGAAACTCGCCTATAATGGTAATTAAGAAGCTCGTATGAAAATTATGAAACTCGCTTGCGCTCGTTTCATAAATATCCATACTCGATTCTTAATTACTATCATTATAGGCTCGTTGCATAATGTACTATTAGTTATAGGTTCACTTATGCATGTTAACTAATTATTCCGTGTCATCATATTGCATCCAGGTTAGCAGTTGTTGATATATAGCCAGCACACTGCAATAGCTGAATCGGTATTTTAGCTACATATTACACTAATTAGTTTTCAGATGCATACAAACAATTGAGCCTTTCAGAGCAGAAGTGATGTAAGTCATAAATGGGTAATGAGGGTTAAAGTAAACATTCTGAAAAATATAGCGCAAAGTAGCAATTGATATTCAGTTTATTTAAACTATTAGTATTAGTAGTTAGTGGATAGCACGAAGGACATATTAATTGCTACTTCGCGCTGTATTTTACAGAATTTTTACTTTAAACCTCATTACCCAATTTTGACTTACACCACTTCTGCTCTGAACGGCTCAATTATTCTTCCTCTGAAACATATCGTCAAGTGAGATGTAGGGTAAAGGTTGGTAATAATGTGATAGTTCTTTTTGAGAATTTATTACAATTTTACTGAGCGAGAGAAGGACCGGTTTTGTGCAGCAACTTGTCCACGAACATTCCCTTAATACGTTGACGCAAAAAACCGATCTTCCTCTCGCTCAGTAAAATTGTAATAAATTCTCAAAAAGAACTATCATAATATTATTCACATCACTTTTTTTAGTAGGTTATTTTACGACGCTTTATCAACAGTTTAGGTTATTTAGCGTGAAGGTGATAATGCCGGTGAAATAAGTCCGGGGTCCAGCACCGAAAGTTACCCAGCATTTGCTCTTCTTGGGTTGAGGGAAAACCCCGGAAAAAACCTCAACCAGGTAACTTGCCCCGACCGGGAATCGAACCCGGGCCACCTGGTTTCGCGGCCAGACGCGCTGACCGTTACTCCACAGGCGTGGACTATTCATATCACAATATTACCAACCTTCACCCTACTGCTTGATAATAGTCATGGTGTATAATCCCTTTCAATTCACTGTGGACTTAAACAGAGAAATCAAGGTTATTCAAGAGAAGAATATGACTGCGAGTAACTTGAATTGATAGATCTCCAATCTTTTTGAGTTCAGACATATTTGTTTTAAAAGGAGAAATCATAGTCTTTGAGAACCACAGTTCTGAAATATTTGTTTTAAAAGTAGATTTTTTTTTAATTGAACTAGATATACGGAAACAATACTAACTAACCAAGGACTTAGACAAGGTTGTGGCCTTTCCTCCCTTTTGTTTGCAATATACTTAGACAAAGAAATTCAGTAATGGAATTAAGTAGCACCACAAGATATACAAATTGACGAACACACAAGATTAAATACAACAATATATGCAGATGATCAAGTTTGCTTGCAGAAACTGAAGACGAATTACAGCGCTCTGTTTTTAAACTACAGATGGTTTTAAAAGAATACAATATGAAAATATCAACCGAAAAGACAAAAGTAATGGCAGTTTCTAGCAAAAACCTTATACGAGCAAAAATAGTGGTTGATAACAAAATAGTAGAACAAGTGACAGATTTCGTTTATTTAAGAAGTCTTATTTGAAGAGTCCACTGCAAGAATGATGGATGTCATTTGGAATACATTTTGCAGGAGAAGCAATTGAAAGTTTGAAATGCTTAGCGCTCAAAGCTTAACTGTGGTTTTCCGATCATTACTGGACAATGACTATCAGTATTATACCTGGTAAGGTTTATCTTGTCTCAGTGGCAATAAAACCAAGTCCCTTCAAATGAGGGTGGAGATTATAGGAGGGTTGTAAATTTTCAGGATTCATTTCAAAACCTTGTTACTGTACAGGCTACCAGAACTCAATTTCTTGAAAGACAAGCTCAGTGACGGAACTACACAGTACGAAGAGAGATATTTTGTAATTTTATATTGCGCTACAGAATGTATCAACTAGTCCCTTCCGCCACTGGATGGATGGACGGCACTGCTCCACTCCCTCCATCACCATAACAACACAGACGAAGTAAGACATATCTCCTTTCTCTCTCTTTTCACAATGAGACAAGATACATCACACAGACTTTAATGCCAATAACTCTCTATGTACATTCTAAATGTCTTAAGCTATGCATTGTCAGTCTTGGTTCATTTTCTACAAGAAAGTGACATCCATCATTCTTGCAGTGGACTCTTCATTTCTTTGTATAATTATCAAAAAGACATAAATAAAAATATATTGAAATATAATCAATTAAATGGTATCTTGAGAAGGAACTTTGAAAAACAAATGCGAAAAGAAGTCCAAATCCGATTTCACAGTGTAATATCAAAACCAGCTCTGTTATATGGCAGTGAATGTTGGACACTGCGGCAAAAGGAAATAAATAGAATCAACGCATCACAAGAGATTTCTATGATCACTGACAGGAGTTACCTTGCGGGACAGCATTAGGAGCGAAGACATAAGAAATCAGTGGGAAGTTGAGGAGATGACCACAGACGTCCAACACTATCAACATAAATGGAGAAACCACCTTCTTAGGATGCCTGAACATCGTTTACCAAAGAGACTTTTATATTACCATCCACGAAGACGAAGAGATCTAGGCAGACCTCACCGACGTTGGACGGACCAATTCCATTTGTAGTTCACAGACGGGAAACAACTGTGTATTGGCAGAAGAAGAAGAAGAAGAAGAAGAAGAAGAAGAAGAAGAAGAAAAGCAGAAATCATAGTCTTTGGGGAGCAGAAGATACAAAAGGCTCCAATTACTGTGGAGTGTTTCTCTCAAATGTCTGACTATGTTTGAAACAATCTACATATGCGAAATATTAATATGCGTTACAAGAGCGGTATGTTGAAGTTTTCATGTTCGAGGAAAAGTTTGAAAAAGCGAAACGTAGTTGAGCTTTTTTAATTTCCGAGAATTGAAAGAAAACATACCGCTCGTGTATCGTACATTATTTTGTGCGAAGATCGTTTATTACATACCTAAAAGAGGAATTTTTAATTAGTTGCAATGAAATCTCCATCTTAGTTTATGTTCAATGACGGCAAATTTGCAAAACAAAAATATCTATCTTCAACATTGTTGCTTTAAAATGTTTTCTGTGTTTACTATACTCCAGCTGGCCGTGATATACGTCTGTCTTTTTTCCCCCAGTCTATGATGAGTCTGGAATCTTGTTGAATTTTTCACGGCTTCCTTAATGTTACTTGCATCACGAATGCAGTAACTTTAGTGGAGTTGTAGAGTTTACTTAATTTTTGCAAATATTTAAAAACAATAATTAACAGTGCAATTTAGGTGAAATTGCAGTGGTAAGTTTTTAATTTATAATTATTACTATATTGAACATCTCTAAAAATAATATGTTAAAAGCCTAAAGCAGTAAAATCAATATGTCACTTAAGCGGTAAGAAGAGGGAAATTGTTGTGTGTGTTAGATTGGGAATACTGAATGTGGAATTTTAGATTTTCCGCGGATTGGTTTTGTGCGGAAACCAAGCAAATACGCATGATCTCGCACAAAAAAATTCTCACTCACGAAATATCTCAAGAACAAATCACTATCACGATTAACTAAATCACATCTGCAGGACTGCTTATGTGTAGCTACAAGGGACTTCTCCTTGGACATCACTGAAATTCTGAGTGACATTCAAATTCAAGGATATCATTTCAAAAAGTATTTATTTATTTATTTATTTATTTATTTATTTATTTATTTATTTATTTATTTATTTATTTATTTAATTTTATTTTTGAATTCACAGAGGCCGATTAAACCTATTCCATTCCATGGTGCTCGCTCATTTAATATTACACGTGGACGATACTCACAGTCTTCTAAAGGTTGAGGACCCCTGGCTTACACAGTTCTTTTTTATTTATATTATTTTATTTAGTAGGTTATTTTACGACGCTTTATCAACATCTACACATTCTTGCTGCTGCGGTCTGTCCAATAGAAATCCAGCAAGTCGCTACTGACAAAGGGAAGTAGCGACCTGAAAACCTGATGATATCATGAAATCTGCAACAAACTGTAGAGTATTAATTAATTAATGTATTTATTTATTATTTATAGATTGATGCATAAGCCCGTAGCATTTTGTGTTTTCCATGACCATGGGCCTTTATAATAAATTTATTTGCAAGTTGTCATTTGTCATAATATGTAATGCCACCGGTAATTTTGAACTTATCGATTGATAATGGAGAAAGATAATGTCCGTCCGCATACAACTAACATTACAAAAGCGTAATTTATAACAAACAATGATATTTGCTGAATAATCCATAGATCCTTGAAAAACAAAAAAACCGAAAATGTACTCGTACATGGTTAAATTTTTAACGCGGTCACTGTAACCTTGCTAAAATATTATATGGAAGTATGGAAGTGAAGTCAGAATAATGACAGACATAATATCAGAAGTCGAGGCAGGAGAAATGAAATTTATGTGAAATACGTTACGGTATACTGCAATACAGAAAAAGAGAGAAGAGCACACTTCTTCGGAAGAAACTGAGAGTGGAACCATTGCTGAAATAATTAAAGAGAAGCAACAGAAGATGTTGTGAACATCTTCGAAAAATGCAGAACTACTGGCTACCGGCTTTTTGTAATGAAATGTAGACCAAAAGGAAAACGTGATATGTGAAGACCAAAAATGAAATGGGCGCAGGAAGGATAATAATAATAATAATAATAATAATAATAATAATAATAATAATAATAATCATAATAATAATAATAATAATAACAATAATAATAGCAATAGGTTTCTGCCCTCAGGGCGAATTACTGCGAATTGACAGACATAACACAGTCCGCTCAATAATTGCTAACAGATTCAGGGAACATGGTGAATACGAAGTATATTATGAGGAAGTTCAATGTCTCTCTACGGAAGGATCTACACGGCGTGCTAACATCATAATAATTGACCGAGATAAAAAAAAAACTGGTCTCATTCTTGACCCAACAGTAAGCTTTGAAGTTAATGAAGATCAACCAAAGCAGGTACATGAAGAGAAGCATACTATTTACCTTCCGTGCTGTGATGATCTCAGTCATAAATATAATATTCAAGATTGAAATGTCATTGGACTTATGTTAGGTGCGCGAGGAACAATTCCGAAATTTACATTGGAGATCCTCAGAAAATTAAAGGTTCTGATAATACTCTTCAGACAATTGCATTAACCATTTTAAAATCTTCATTGAATATATCAATCACCATCTCTATTCATCTTTATAATATTGAGTTTATATTATTTATTTTCAATAAATTTTTATCGTTTTGATTGCTACCACATCTTGTCTCAGAATATTATTTTTTGTTCATTTGAATTGAATAGGATGCCGATATTTTAAATCCAAGATTTGGACGGCTATCATTTCCATATACTACTACTACTACTACTACTACTACTACTACTACTACTACTACTGCTACGGTAAACATTGGTAATTTCATGGCAGTGGTTATTTCGTGATACTTTTTCTTTACTCTTTTGTGAACTAACCAATGGTGTTACGAGATCAAAATTTCCGCCAAGGGATTGCATATGCTGTCCAGTTTCCAGAAACATACAGCTAAGCTTTGTGTGACTATTGTAGTTGCTTCAGTGAGCTTTTATGTTTGGAGAGAGCAAGTTTGCGTCGACTTCTCAGGCGTACAAATTTTGTGTATGTTTGTAATTACATTACAGACTTATTACTAAAGGTAAGCATATGATATTTGGTACAAAGATTTATTGTATCTTCATGAAATTTTAGGAAATGTTTTTGTAATTTTAGATACATCTGTAGTCGCCATATAAGCTTAGATTTACTGATAGAAATCTTAGCTGTTTGAGGCGAAATTTTGTTGAGCAGTAAGTGTTACATTTTATACTATTTTAGAAATTGTATTACAATAGGAATTTTAGAAATCTGAAGACAAGTTGTGATAACAAAAAAGAAAACGGAGACGTAATGGGTTCAGTGTAGCTTCTGTTTGATTTGTTATCATGCTAAGTGTCAATGATAAGTGCTATATGACTTACTTGCAAGAATTGTGACAGAAGATGGAAGGATGGCTCCACCATTTTGGACCGGAGACAGAGACAGACAATGGAGTAGCATCATGCAAATTCACCAAAGAAATAGAAATTCAAAAGTACCCCTTCGGCAGGAAACGTTATGGCTACTGTGTTTTACGATTAGAAGGACTCTTGCTTGTGGACATCATGCCACACGGAACCACCATTAATTCTGACGGGTATGTTGCAACTCTCAAGGAACTTCAGGTTAGACTGAGTCGTGTTCGACGACATCGGGAGAAGCAGGATGTTCTGCTACTGCACAACGAACAGCCATATGTCAGTCACAAGACCACAGACCAGATCAGAAAATTCGGATAGACAACACTGAAACATCCGCCTTACAGTCCTGAACTGGCACCGTGCGATTACCATCTCTTTGGTAAACTGAAGGATCCCTTCGAGGAACAAGGTTAGAAGATGACTCCCTTGTGCACGCTGCTAAAGAGTGGCTCAGACGTGTTGGTCCAGACTTTTACCGTGTTGGTCTACAGGCCCTCGTTCCTAGGTTACGTAAGGCAGTTGAAAGGGACGGGGATTATGTGGAAAAGTGACATTCTGTTCCTTAAGGATGCATCTACATTCTGTGAAAATAGCAAAGCTGTAGGATAAAAATATAATTTTTAAACAAACGTCATGCATTACTTTTGGAGTTACCCTAGTAATATAGGCTATAGTAAAGTCCGTAATAAAAGTGTTCACCTTTCAGGGCAAAGAAGTTCCCTTTTCAATTTCAATTTTTACTTTGATTTCATTCTTATCATGTGTTGATATGTATTTCTATGTTTTCTTGCTATGAATATTAGACGGAATTACTATGTTTGAAGTCTTGTAACAATAAATGAGAATTTCATTTGACTTTAATGAATGTTTCCACGATTCTTCTACCTCTCACGAAATTATCAATGCAATATCACGAAATTACCAAGGTTATCACGAAATAACCAACCTTTCAGCTTAAGTTGTAAAAGTGGTTTTTGGCACATATTCAGAACGTATCCAATATTTATGTCTCCAGATTTGTACAGCAAGTTATCGTCTTTTAGATGAAAAAATCGGAATAAGGATATATTTACACATTTGCATTTTAAATTAGTTTTCATGAAATTATCACGAAATTACCAATGTTTAGCCTACTACTACCACTGCCACTACCACTACCACTACCACTACTACTACTACTACTGCTACTGCTGCTGCTGCTGCTAATAATAGCGTATCAAAATTAACAGTAAAAAATTATTTATGCATAAAAATTACACGCAAATGTAAAAAAAAAACTTCCAGCTAACATGAGTCCGTCGATGAGACTTTTAAGAGACAGTTCAAAGTTCATCCTAATATTAGCCATTTATTTGTATCTCCATATTCATACGTATGCTCACTTCTTTTCCCTCTCACAGTTGTCTTGAGGCCGAATAAATGCCAAGCACTGCGCCTGGACGTGATGAACTTGAAGGAAGGCTTGTACTTCGTCATAAGAGAAAAATGCTTTCAAATGAGATTTGCCAACAACTGTCAAAGTATATTCATTGTACTGTCTCATATCCCTGACATGTAGGTCAGCAAGTTCTGTACAGCTAAATCAGGTTTATGTCGCACCATATTTCAACATGTAGTTCTTGAAGTATTTATCAGCTGTTTGAGACATATTTCCTAGTGAAACCTTAGTTAGTTTCAAACAAATTTATAATACACTAGAGCTCCGATTATCCGTCAGCTTTTAACCGATTGGGGGATTATTCGACTGTCTTTCTTTCGATTTTCCTTCTAGCTGCAGAAAGTAAGGAAGAGAAAATAAATTGGCCGGGTCACTGGCTAAGAATAAATTTCCTACTGAAGGTTGCACTGGAAGGAATGGTGAACGGAGAAAAAATACGAGTACGGTATTCCTGTCGATTAGATTTATGTTTTATTTGATTCGTATGGTAGTAAGTTAGTAAACTATATTTATAAATTTCTTCAGTAGTTAATACTTTAAAATCTGTATAAATTAAATTTGTTGGGTAATCCATATTTTTGGTTAGACAAATTTTTATTACTCTTCTGTGTAATAAAATTAATGGATTAAGTACTACTGGTTGTACTAAAGCTAAAAATACTATTTTCAATGCTTCCTTAGTGATAAAATTTCGAAGTATTATGAATTTATAAAATGTCTTTCTTATACTTGTACACATAAAATCAATTTCTTTATCTCAACGTAAATGCTAATCTATAATAATTCCTAAATATTTGACTTGTGTGGAAGGTGTTAGATGTGGGCAATATTACAATAATTATTTGTTAATTCATTACATGAAATATTATGTATTACTAGTGAGAATTACCCATAGATGAAAGTAAACGTTTCGTTGTCAAAGAAAATGGAATATAAGCAATTTTATTAATTTTTAAGGACAGGATATTAGAGCCAAGCCAATTTTTCACTACGTTAATTCCATTGCTAGCATTTAAATAAGTGTTATCCCAATTTTTCCCATTAAATGTTAGTACAGTATTATCTGCAAAAGAAAATATATTACCACCATATTTCTTTAGATCAATTTTCAAGAAATTATTGGTCCTAATACTGTACCTTGTGGAATTCCAATATCGATCAATTTATAATTTTGGTATTATAATATTGTCAATTTTGACCTTTTGATATCTATTTTCTAAAATTGCCGAAAAAGTTTGAGTACAACTCCTCTAATATCAATATTTTCTAATTTTGAAAGAAGGATATCATGAATAACTATATCAAAAGATTTTTTCAAAACAAGAAATATTCCTGAACATTTACATCCCATGTCTAATTTTCTCATAATATTCCATGTAAAAGCTGGAATAGCATCATTTGTCCCTTTAGGTGTACGGAATCCAAATTGAAATTCTCTCAAAATGTTTTTTTTAGATAGTTTATTAACCTCTTTTTAATGTATCTTTCTATTAGTTGGATGAAAAACTCCTTCTTCTTGACAAAAATATAGTCGAAGTGGAGCTGTTGAATTATGTTCTGATTCGAGGTCAAAAATTGTTTTCTACAATGAACCTATTGCAATTTTGATTGCTGCATTACCATATATCCCAGCAGTCGACAAATGTAGTAGATTTAGTACAACTAGAATGCGACTTCTCAACCCCCTCTCTCTAGTTAACCTGTATTGGTAGGGTTGGTTGACTTAGCAAACGAGGTGAAAGCGTAGATAGCTTTGCTGTGATCACTGTACTGTAGAACGACTGAAGGTATAAAATACCGACCACTGTTATGTTCCGATATTACAGTGAAACCTCTCATTTACGGACATCGAAGGGACGTAACAATCTGTCCGCTTCTGGGAGGTGTCCTTTATTGGGAGGGAGGCTTCCCAATCTAACAGTAAATTTATAATATGCATTTTGTATCCCTTCACGCTTTAAATGAAATGTATTACTGTAGTTTAATTCTAAATACAGTATACTGTACTACAGTAAATTCTTTGCAACTTTGAACTACAGTAGATAAGACCGAAAAAGGAAAATACAGTACTGTGCCATGCAATTTTATTCTAGGTCTACAGTTATGCAGTACTATAATTTATACTTTTCAACTGAACCTTTATGTTCAGGTGTCATGCTCATGTCTCTCGAAACCGAAGAGCTGATTGAAGGGAAGAGAATAATCCTACTAACCCTATCATGTATCGAATACAATTTCACGATCGCGGAAACCTGGATCCATCATACAGGTTAAATTTTATGACTTTGTTTATCCACCCCCTTCCAGATGACAAAAATTGGTAGCCTAGGAAACCCTTATTTATTGTCTTCTTTCATGTTAAGGAATTTCTGTACAGTTCTCAAAACTAAATTTTCCATTTTTTTAACACATTAGGTCTTGAAATCCAAGTTCTGTCCGCAGTCAGGAGATAAAGCAAGCTTTAGGACTATCAAACAGCTGTCCGCGTCCGTGTCTGAGAGTGTCCGTAAGCAAGAGTTAAAATTATCATTATTTCTATATTATTTCAGTTGGGACATAAAAATCTGTCCGTATATGAGGAGTGTCCGTATCTTAGGGGTGTCCGTAAGGAGAGGTTTCACTGTACCTGAATTGCAATAAAATTAATGCCATTTGCATCAACATAGGCTACATGTGTCAGTCTATATTTCTGCTTAGGTGTTCTCGAAGAACATATACAGTAGATATAAACTTAAAGATGAACCAGACTTGTGAAGGAAACCTTTCCAAGTCATTGTGCTTAAATTGAATGAAAATTAATATTTAAACTAATTTTCGTTGGTTAAGAAATGTGGTGATAGTCGTTCGTTTCGCTTTTTCCTCGTTTATGAAATATTATAAGAATTTGAAAATCGTTGTCACTTATACCGCTTCTTGCGCACACCCGTACTCTCATAGTTCCGCGACACCGTATCACAGCTCTCGCATTAATGCTGTAGTCAATTTTTTTCTCTTAACTCACATTAATGCAGTAGTAGTCCAATCCATGGCATCTGGCACTCATTCGTACACCCTCCAAATCCATAGGTATGCAGCTGGAAGTCTAGTAACACGACTGTACATATATTTCCAAGAAACAAAAGGGGAATTTGGACCTAAAGTAAAACAACGTATAGACGAAGATAAGTCATTTAATGTCGTGGTCGATGCAAGTAGTTCTGGTAAACTGACAAAAAAAAATCACGTGAGAAGATGGTTAAGAGATGTACTTCTCTCGGATGTTAAGATAGACACACTACTACTTCTGGATTCCTGGAGTGATCATTTACTGATTAAGAAGTAAACAATACTTTACATAATAAGACAATTAAAACATACATTACCTCCCCACAAACTGCAAGATTTGTGTAACCTTTGAATGTTTATTTTTTTAGGCAATATAAAATTGTAATTCGAATGGTAGAAGGGTATTACAGACGTAAAATTACACTGGTCAACAATGATTTTGTTAAATGTACAATTTTTACTGTATTTTATGTAATGTCATCTGCTGATTCCAAAAATGAAGTCAGAATTTTTCTACTACCCACCATTTTTTTTTCTTATTTTAGAAAAATTGATTTATTTTTATTGCTATATATACAGTCCTTAACATGATAATGGAAACAAAATATTTCAAATATTTCATTTTATGATTTAAAATTGACCTATAAATTCAGATCACTGTTGTCTCTGAAGTTAGAATTCATAAAAATGAATTTTATTCCTCATAAGATTGCGAGAATTAATTCTCAGTTGAGTTGGAAGTTAAATTCACGAAACAAGTTTCATAGCCCGTGTTTTCTTTGTCCTAATTGCAAGTGTGGTAAAAGTATCTTATAAAGTAAACCATACCTCGAAATACTGTGTAAATCACAAACAATTTTTGTTACGTTTGTGATTAATTAATTTTTAAAGCACCCAAGTAAATTTTATTGTACCATCTAAAAGAGCTTACGGGTGTTCTTTTTATTGCAAAATAGGTGAGGACAGGAACTGGGCCCTTGAAAGCTCTTGTGCTCCATGTAATTCTATTAGCCTAACTGGTTGGCTAAAACGATCCCATTATGCTTTTTCCAGTTCCAATGATATGCCGGGAACCTAAGGATCATTCAACTAATTGTTACTTTCTAGGAACCACAGATCAGAAGATTACAGAGAACTTGTCAGCGAGCTGATTCAGAACTACAACGTGATGGGATGTCATATCTTTCAAAATAACTTCTTCGATTTTCGTCTATTTTTTCTACCAGGAAAAATGGAGCCCAATTGTTCTGTCGCACTACTGTTGGGCACTCAAAAAAGATGTTTCTCAAGCGAAGTATAGCCTAAAATATACTCGTATTTTACACACATTTTAGGTAAATAGATATGATTTTAGGTAAAATGTTACAAGGTATCAATACTCTAAAAGTCTAAAGTACATTTCACTCAAAAATCTTGGGTGGTAGAAAAATTTTGAAAACAGATCTGAAATAAGCACGAAAAATGCTATAAGAATCACTCACTCTTTATCGTTTAACAAAAAATATGTATCTGTAAAAACATTTCAGACACTTTGCACGATAGGGGCTTCATAATGACATTACATTCTGTTGTGTAGGTCTATCGCCAGTTTCGTTCACCTGTCCTCAAGGACATGCTAATATGGTTATGTGACGGAGAATCATATGAGAAAGTTTGATAACGTTCTTGCAAGAATGTTGCATGTTGGAAATAGTGTGTATGTTACAGAAGAGTGTGAAAAACCAGCCTATATAAAATATGTTTATATTGTCAAATGGCTCTGTATCCCTACCACTTCATTACGAATCCATACTCATATTTAAGGTGAGTAATAAAGTTAATACATATTTTAAATTCAAATAGAATTATATTTAAGCAAGAGGACTGTATTAATGTGAATTAAGAGAAAAAGAAAATAGACTAGAGCATTAATGCGAGAGCTGTGCTACGGTGTCGCGCAATAAGCGGCATAAGTAGCATCGATTTTCAAGTCATAATATTTCGTAAACGGGAAAAAAAATGAAAGGAACGACTATTACCACATTTTTTAACGAATGAATATTAGCTTAAAGGGTTAGATACAGCTTACATTAGTAACATTTTTGGAAATATTCAACATTTTTTTCCTCCATTACTGTATCTAGTACAATAATGAAAATTGGTATGTGTAAAGCAGTGTCCTTCTGCTATATGAAAAAAAATATTTTTACGATTTAAAAAAATTATTTGTTTTTTTTTTTTTTTTCAAAATTTAAAAAGGTGGCAGTGATGAAGCGTTTCCCTCATAACTCATAAACCTGTCAAATTTTTCATGTTCTCTCTCTTTTATTTCATTGCTGAAACTCATGTTTCTTTCATGCTGTTTCAACTACATTCCTTAATAAATAATATTTTTTATTGTGTGTTAGAAGAAAATACTGATATTTGACCATTTTTAAAAATTAATTTATTTTTTATCAGACAATCTATCAAAGGTAGAGAAGTAATCTTGCATCATATTGTAGATATGACATGCATAAATACACACAAAAATTTTATCGCAGAATGTTGGATAGTTTTTGAGTTATGTGGGAAACGCTTCATCACTGCATAGTGAACTGAATTTTGAAAAAAAAAAAAAATGTAAATAATTTTTTTAATCGTAAAAATATTTTTTTTATATAGCAGAAGAACAATGTTTTACACATACTAATTTTCATTTTTGTACAAGTTACAGTAATGGAGAAAAACATGTTGATTATTTCCAAAATGTTACTACTGTAAGCTGTACCTAACCCCTTAAATATGAATTTTCATTAAATTCAAGCTCCATGACCTGGGACCGTTCGCTTTTAGAGTATTTACACTCGAACCAGACTTTGCAAAACTGACAGCTAGAAGGCAATATCAAGTATGTCATTAATAAGCTTACGGTAAATCTAAAAAACTGGTTTCATTTTTTACAGCAAAGACGTGATGTACCGGTAACGTAAAGTAACTTTGTCAATAGACCTGTGTGTTTTCATAGGCTAGTACATTGAAGAACTTAAACTGAACTTTAATATCGTTATCAATTTATTAATGACATTCGATTCACTATATTGTGTACAATGATTAAAAGATGTTTACTAGCCTAAATTATTCTAAACATTCAAAGGAGTGCGCCAAAATGAAGTATTATCACAAAAGTATGGGAAATTTTGGCGTTAGGTGTTGGACGAATCGTCCTAAAGGCTGTAGTACGTATGTTAGTAGTAACTGCATAACATTTAAACTGAAGAAGCACGTTGTACTGTTTCTTCACGTCATGTCTCCATTGTGTTCTTCCTCTTGCATCCAAGGACATCAGAGCTTTGGATCGTGATAGCTAAAGCTCGCTGACACAGAAATGTTTGCGAAACGTGTCATTACACTGGAGTTCGTGCCAAGATGGCGCTGCCCTGCATACAAAACAAGTGCAAGATTGGGGGCAAGCGCCCCCGTCCCAACGTCCGAGCAGAACCAACGATGGGCTTCCAAGACATTAGTGCTCTATTAGCACTGAGATTTGGCTTTGCGCTCTAGAGAACTGAGTTCAAATCTCGGCGACACACTGGAATTTCTTATGGTGAAAAGAAAACGATGTAGAAGTAGGTGTGTAGGTAGACGATGTGCATAATTAACAACAATTCTTCTCGCAGTTGCACAAACTATCAGAAAATCATCCAAAACATAGTTTGGAAAATGTTTCGAAATTTTGTGCATAACCGTACCGCAGAAAATTTAATCCTAATACAACCAAGGCCTACCAACTGACAGATAACTTGATCGCCCACGCATTGCGTCAGTACGGAGGTAACATTCAGCGTATTCCGAATCTCACCGGACAGGTGAACATCAATGACGTCACACTGCAGCGAAATAGAAACAAAACTGCTGGAATGTTCGATAGCTATCATGGCGGCTCATCTCGCTCAAATAAAAGAGAGCACAAACAATTTATTTCTTGAACCAGTAGCAATAACTGGTTCGTTGACATGTTTGTAACAACTTTACACAATATCAGAAGAAATGGAAATGTTAAACAAGGGAGGAAATACCATGCAGGTAATCAGTGATCAGGCCCTGTAGGCCGAAATTACATTTTAAGCACGCCTAATTTATAACTGTGATTTCGTAATCTTTGGTTCCTGCGTTTTTAACAGAGGTTAATGCACTTCGCCATTAACATGACTTCTTTCGGAAAGCAAATAAAACTGGGTATGCCTTGCCATATAATTCCTATATTTAAAATGACCCTGGTAAAAGGCTCCAAGCAAAATTTGTCTGCCATTTTTATGCCCATGTCAAAATTTGGAGATAGCAGAGTGGAGCTTTTATCACTGGCAGAAATGCGCATGGACTGTCCCATCCTCCACACGTAACTCACACACTGTCCCATTTTCATTCATTTCAAATACGGAAGCGTCACTAGAGCTCTTGCATGTCTGATAATAATCTTTCACCAGTTTCAAGTTGCGTAATTTACTCACTTCCTATGCACTATGCTTGATGTAATTATATTTACTGAATACATCTGCGTCATATTTTAGTTTGAGTTACGGTCAGACACTGAATTGAATCCTTTTATTCTGTTCCATATTTATTAGTAAAACTTCTCTTATATAGTCTCATATTTACTGAGTACATCTGTATCATAGTATACTTTGGGTTACGATAAGACTCTGAATTGAAACCTATTCTAACCCATATTTATTAGTAGTACTTCTCTCATATAGTGACATATTTACTGAATATATCTGCTTCATAGTATAGTTTGAGTTACGATGAGAGACTGAATTTAAACCTTCTATTCTATCCCATATTTATTAGTAAAACTTCTCTCATATAGTGTCGTATTTACTGAATACATCTGCATCATAGCACAGTTTGAGTCACGATAAGACTCTCAATTGGAACCTTCTATTATATCCCATATTTATAAGTAAAACTTATCTCATGTCGTCTCATACTTACTGATTACATCTGCATCATAGTATTTGAGTTATGATGAAACTCTGAATTGAAATCTTGTATTCAATCCCATATTTATTAGTAAAACTTCTTTCATATAGTGTCATATTTACTGCATACATCTGCGTCATAGTATAGTTTGAGTTACAATAAGACTCTGAATTGAAACCTTCTATTATATCCCATATTTATTAGTAACACTTTTCTCATATAATGTCGTATTTACTGAATACATCTGCTTCATATTATAGTTTGAGTTACGATAAGACTCTGAATTGAAACCTTCTATTATATCCCATATTTATTAGTAAAACTTCTCTCATATAGGCTAGTGTCATATTTACTGAATACATCTGCGTCCTAGTATAGTTTGAGTTACGATAAGACTCTGAATTGAAACCTTCTATCCCATATTTATTAGTAAAACGTCTGTCATATAGTGTCATAATTACTGAATACATCTGCATCATAGTATAGTTTGAGTTACGATAAGACTGGATTAAAAAACCGTCTATTCTATCCCATATTTATTAGTAAAACTTCTCTCATATAGTGTCGTATTTACTGAATACATCTGCGTCCTAGCATAGTTTGAGTTGCAATAAGACTCTGAATTGAAACCGTCTATTCTATCCCATATTTATTAGTAAAACTTCTCTCATATAGTGTCATATTTACTGAATACATCTGCGTCATAGTATAGTTTGAGTTACGATAGGACTATGAATTGAAACCTTCTATTCTATCCCATATTTATTAGTAAAACTTCTCTCATATAGTGTCCAGTTTTATGAACTTGGCCTTCGTGAGAATGCTCGATTATTACGGGGGAATGCCGAAGGCCTTCTCCAACTTAATTCCAACGTTTTTTTTTTATGTTTTTGCTAAGTCATTATCGCCGAAAAGGCAGCGTTCATCCATGTGTTGCGCAACGTGGTCAACTATTCGCATCTCTTGTAAGGTGGCATTTTCAAACCTCGGAATCCATTTCATCAGAAGTTTGTTCTTCACTCGCATTTCTGAGATCGAATCACATAAAACGTGTACTGATATATTTATATTTTATCGTCTGTGTTTTTGTTTCTGTGATCTGTTTTCTTTATTCTATATATTAATTTCTTTTCCTTCCATTCTTTCTTTCTTCCTTTCTATCTTTCCTCCGAGCTCTCTATTTTTCTATCTTTCTGTTTTTTTTTCGATCTTCACTTATTTGTCTTTATATTTATTTTTTTCTCCCACCTTGCTTCATTCTTTTCTTCAATCATTGTTTTTGTTTCGTTCTTTCTATCTTTGCCGCACTTCCTTCCATACAATTCACCTTAGTGCGTTAGTTTTTCCAATTTTGTTTATTGTTTCTTTGTTCTTTAGACATTTCTTATTTATTTATTTTCTCGCTTTAGTTTGCATTCCGTTCTCTTCTTAGTACCATGTGCTGATCCGGAGCTACGCGTGGATTTCTTTTCCGCAGTTGGATGATTACTTGTTTTTTTTTTCCCCCAAGGTTTTCTCCAACCGTACGACGAATATCAGTGATTCATGACGAATAGGCTACTCGGTCTCATCTCACCCAAATACTATGTCGTTATCGCCGAAGCTAAATAACCTAATAGTTGATACAGCGTCGTAAGTAACAGACTAAAAAACTTACCTGATCTCTCAACTCACCTCACCACACCTCATACACCACCTCACATTCTGTCGTTTGTTCCTATTTACAGTAGTATGTTATGCCTATACATTTTCCTGCAGATAGGCTATGTTTTGAGAACTTCCTCCTACAGCCAATGGTCTGTCCCAGGTATCTGTAGAGTAATAATAATATGGGGGCGGAGTCTATCTTTGCCGGATGTATTGCGGGCAGCATCAGCTCGAGGCCGCTAAGGGGTAAGATGCTCGTGGTAGAAGGTAGAGTACTGTACTCCAACCAGGAGAAAGTCTCAGGGGAATGAGATGCAGCGAGCTAATGCTGTGAATGAACGTTGATGTCATAAGATGTCATAAGGTCACACACGTGGGTACACGCATCTCCATTGGCTAACTCTCAAAGCACAAACGATAACACCGATACACACATATTTATACTACCCTAGTTACAAAATTAGATCACGGTTAATCTCCTGGTCTTTTAATCCCTCCATACAGGAGATAACATATGCAGGAGAGCGCATGTTTTTTAAACTGACGTTATAACGGTAATATTATCTATCTACTTCGCTCCAATAGATGACACAATAGTAAGCACATTCCTTTCACGGTTAATCTCCTGGTTGGAGAATAGTAGAGTTCAGATAGAAACGATCCAATCCCTGCAAGCGATTGTTAGCTTCGTTCAACCAACACCTCCCCCCCCCCCAGAACGATCCCACTAGGCTGGCCAGATTTTTTATGGTCCAGCAGGGAACATCGGCAATTTCAAGAAAAATCACAAACGCTTATCTAGTCACTCTCCGTTGAAATGTTGCACAAAATATATGTAACAGTAGATACAATGATAGTTCGCACACTAAATTTGTAGAGTATCTTAACTGTTTTAATTAAATGCATAAACACACGTAAGTCTTATACATAATTATAATCACTAAGAATTCAATTTTAGTACTGACGCATGCATGGAAGTCTTTCACACAATATTGTACACACTGAACTCTAATATACACACTTGTTTGAACAATGTATCTTTTTAAGGATCTGTTCATTCCCATACAGCTTCACACTAAGTGAGAAATGAAAGTTTGTTTTCACTTGTAACAAAGCTTTAACTGTTTCAATTTTTATTCTTGATTTTTCATCAGTCCAGATTGAGTTCATTGTGGAGAAAAGTCTTTCAAATGATGAATTACTGACTGAAAGACACATGATTAATGACACTATTTTGAGAAGATTTTCAAATGGAATGGATTTTTTTTTGAAATGTTGAAATACATCATACCACTATTCACCTATTAGTTTGTCACAAAATTCCTCATTTTTTGAACTACTTAAAAATTGACACTGCGGCAGTTCTAACACTTCCGCGAAACGCTAATGAAGACAAAGATGCTATGTTCTTCTCAAAGAGTGCAGAATATCTCCTACTGTACTCGCTGGTTCTTCTGTCTCGTATTGAGAACCGTTCAGAAATATGCATGAATCGCAGCAGTTTCATCACAATACTTAAATAATTAACATGCAAAATGTTACTGAAACAAAATCAAAACTTCTGGGGACAAAAACGGGGACATTTGCTCCCAGGGACAGCAACTCAAAACCGGGGACTGTCCCCGGAAATCGGGGACGTCTGGTCAGCTTGCGCAGAGGTTTTGTTTCGCCTTTCTTCTCTACATATTCCTGGAACGGACCACAGCTATTCTCGATGCTTCTAGCTAACACGACAGTCTAGTATATACAGTCACGAAGCTCAATACGTAGTAAATATGCATCCATAGATAGTTGCTGGCCACTAGGATCGCTAATATCGCCTCATTACAGGCAATGCGAAATAGCACCGGCACAGTCTTTTGTTCCTAGCACCCTCACAACTCAAGCATCGTGACTGTATATACTAGACTGTGCTAACACGCTGTCATAAGTAATAAGAACTCATGAAACAAGTGAATAAGAGAGGACGACCTTCGTTTCACAAGTTCGTGTAATGGTACAGGGATTCGAACCTTTGACGCGTGGGAGGAGTTGGAATGCGCTCACAGGTGCGTGGAGAGCAGACCTTGTCCTGCTTACGAGGACGTGGACTCGTGCCGGTGTTATCTACCCACCAATACCAAAACAGCTCTCTGCAGCTCATCGCGAGGAGAAGATAACACGCGCAAGTTCTCGTCATGTCCGGCCGTCCACTAAAAGCAACTTGACTCTAACGAGGGACATTTAAATTGTCTCTACAGGTTACAAGCAAAATCCAATCTGGACAATCATCTTAATAAGTGACAGGAGATTTAAGAATATAACGTGTATACAGGAATTATCGTAATGAAATTAAGATAAATGAATACAGTGTTCTGTAAGATTTAAGAGCTCTTAATGAACTGAAAAAGTTACGAACAGTCAATTCTAAAATAATAATAATAATAATAATAATAATAATAATAATAATAATAATAATAATAATATGCATTCCTGTCCGCAACAATTACACAGGATTATTGACATAATTCTTGACACCTATGAAAAGAAACAAATCTGTTTAGGTCTTTCTCCTTGATACAGAAAAGGCGTTTGATAAAGTGTGGCATAATGGCCTCTTATTCAAACTAAAAAACCATCTTCCTGACACATACTACCGTTTAATTCAATCATTTCTTAGAAGACGAACTTATTCAGTAATATACGGAGGTGTACAGTCTCAGATTAGATATATTTCTGCAGGTGTACCTCAAGGGAGCATTCTAGCCCCTTTTCTCTATTTAATTTACACTCATGATATACCAACACCTAAATCAGATTCTCTAACTGTAGCTCAGTTCGCTGATGACATTGCTGTCCTTAGCAAAGGAGATACTGGTGAACAAGTGACAACCATTCTACAAAACTTTCTTCAAGAAATTGAAATATGGAACAAAAAATGGAGAACAGTCATGAACACAAATAAGTCATCAACAGTAACATTCACATACCTCAAAAAAGAAAAAAGCACTTCCATTAACTGTTCACCAGTACCACAGCATGAAGAAGTACGATATCTTGGACTCATCCTAGACAGTCGCTTGACCTGGAATAAACATCTCACTTACACCCTCCAGAGATTAAGATACAGATTTCATCGATTGAAAGCAATACTTTCCAGCTCTTGTCTTTCCCTTTCCAACAAAAGGTTAATATATGTAATGCTTCTCAAACCTATTTGGCTCTATGGATGTTCATTATGGGGATCGGCTTCTATAAGCTAAATCAAGCGTATTCAAACATTCCAAAATCGGGCACTAAGGATAATCACTGGAGCACCATGGTACGTAAGAAATGAAACACTTCATTCAGATCTAGACCTAGCCAAAATAGAGACTGTAATTCATTCTTATTTGCAACATTGTCAACACATTCTAACAACTTAATCAACCAGATTCCTCGGAACCTACACCCTGCACGGCCTGATCGTCGCCTCAAGAGGAAAAGGCACACTGATTTGTTGATGCTTTGAGGAACGTTAATGGACGTCACCCTCTCCACAAGTCTCATATTATTGTAACGTTAATTATTTAAGCACAATTGATAGTATTAATGTACAAAAATTGTCAAATAAATTAAAAATAATAATATAAATAATAATAATAATAATAATAATAATAATAATAATAATAATAATAATAATAATAATAATTTCATACATTATATGCCCAAGGGCAGGTATTTCACTGCAAACCCAGCATTCTCCAATCTTTATCTTCCGCCTTCCTCTTAGTCACCGCATACGATCCATATTTTTTAATATTGTTTGTCATCTGATATCTTTTCCTGCCCCGAACTTTTCTCCCGTTCGCCATTCCTTCCAGTTGCATCGTTCAGTAGGCAGTTACTTCTTAATTTACAATTCATGTTGATTTTCAGATAAGGCAACATAATTATATACTTAAATCAAATTTTAAAATATCTTATGACTTACCATGCACAGTGCCGAATTTAGGCTACGCAACCTAGACAGTTGCCTAGGGCGGGAATTTTCAGGGGGCGGCATTTTCTCTCTCTCTCTCTCTCTCTCTCTCTCTCTCGTCCTTTTTTCTATCCTTTCCTTTAAATTTCATTTTTTACAGTAAATTTGTTTTTAAAACACTTGCTGGTAAATCTTTTCTGAACTTTGTTCCTGAACACCTTGTGTAAGTCGGATATTATTTCGTTATCGCATTGTCGCAGTCGCGGTGAGAGTAAAAGGAAAGTGTGCAGCTGCATAATTATATTTTAATGCCGGTATCACGTTATTATACTCTGAAACTGCTTAAATTTAACTGCTTGTATAAACAAGAATGTATTGTTGAAATTCAAATTGCATGTGTGTTTATTAATTATCACTATGGATAGTAATCACAACTCTCAGTTACATTTTCAATATAATGTATTGTCAACAAGACTATTCAATCACTTTCCAGCATGTGCACTATATACATTCGATATATTATGAAAGGTTTATTCGGTAAAGAGTTTGAGTTTTTTTTCAATTTACTTTATGCTTCCTAATCCTATCGAAGTACTTAATAATTGTACCACCAACAACATAAATGCTTAAAAATAAACGGAATACGTCTGTTAAGGTAACAATTAATATTAGAGGAGAAAAATTCGCTCCGACGCTGGGAATCGAACCCGGGTTCTTGGTTGTACGTGCCAAGCGCTCTAACCATTGAGCTACGCCGAAGTTCAATTCACAGCATCAGATCGAATCGATATTAGAGGAGAAAAATTCGGCATAGCTCAATGGTTAGAGCGCTTTGTACGTACAACCAAGGACCCGGGTTCGATCCACAGCGCCGGAGCGAATTTTTCTCCTCTAATATTAATTGTTATCGTAAAAGACGTATTCTGTAGGAACAAAAAACTAATCTTTATGTAGATTATTCGAGCAACAGTGCTTATTACTGTGGAATCCCGGCCACCAAGTCACTCAATTGAGTGCGCTCCTTGTATAATGACAGTTGACTTAATATAAAAAATGTCAACATACATGTCGAACAAAGGGAAAAACACTGAAGGAGAGGGATTCGATCCGGTGCTGTGGATTGAACTTCGGCGTAGCGTAATGGTTAGAGCACTTGGTGCGTACAATCAAGAACCCGGGTTCGATCTTCGGCGCCGGAGCGAATTTTTCTCTTCTAAAATTAATTAGTAAAATCAGTTAACATTTTCTTATTATAGAGAATCAAAGTTCGATATCAGACATATTCTGTGAGATTTTTGTAGTGCAAAATCAACTGTGGGGGAGGTTTCTCCGAATAGTTAAATTTTCCTTGTCATCACTTAACTATTGCTCCATTTTAATCACATTATCTCATAATACTCTCTTTGATTTATATCTTAAAATTCGGCGTTAAAGAAAGAAGCATCTGTAATAAATCACCAGCCAGTTACTGACGACCAGGGAAAGGATTTATATGTAAATACATATTTACTTATAAAGCTAATATAATTTATATTTTGCATTATCTTTATGTTTCACAATGTGTAGGGTTGAAAAATCCTACTTTTATTTTCCATATTTTTCCATATTTTAGAGTTTAGTACATATTTTCGTTAATTTCCATATATTTTCCATATTTCATATAAAACAGTCCATATTATATTAGGTTTAACAATAAAACAAAACAAAATTCCATTAACTTTTAAAAATACATTTCAACAATAGAGATTTAAACACATGTTCAGTAATCCCTTTAACATCAGAGTTATTTGAAAATTAGCAGTCCTATCAACAATGGGAAAGTAAGTTACAAAACTGTATTAATTTAATTTAAAATTTTTAACAGACTTCAGTTGTGCAGCTCAACAGTTAAATGCCAGTCAGAGTACACATAGGTTCAGTTTTGTAAATCATACTATAAAGACGGTAAATATGCCAAAAGTACGTCATTCAGTCAATTTAAAATCAAAACTAACAAGTTACATTTCAGAATTTAAAGAAGATGGTTTATCAACTGACAATAAAATATTATTTTGTAATTTGTGTCAGTGTGCAGTATCATCTACACAAAAGTTCCTGGTGCAACAACACATTACAACTAGTAAACATCAGGCCAACAAACAACTAAATTCCAAGCAGAGACAATTGTTTTTAACACAACCAACAACATCGAATGTAAGATCTGAGTTTAACATCGACCTGTGCCGTTCTCTCATCTCTGCTGATATTCCTCTCTACAAACTAAAGAATAAGGTCTTCAGGGAATTCCTTGAAAAATATACTCAACATACAATCCCGGATGAGTCAACACTTAGGAAGACGTATGCTCCATCCATCTACGATGAGACAATACAGAAGATAAGAGATGAAATTAAAGATAGTTCAATTTGGGTTTCCATTGATGAGACTCCCGACAAAGAAGGTAGACTTGTTGGTAATGTAGTTATCGGTTTGTTAAGTGAACAATATTCTGAACGAATTCTTTTACATTGTGATGTTCTAGAAAAGTGCAATAACAAAACTATAGTTAAACTGTTCAACGAAGCTATGGGTATCCTGTGGCCAAAGGGTATTATGTACGATAATGTGTTATTCTTTATTAGCGATGCTGCCCCTTATATGGTCAAAGCTGGACAAGCATTATCTGTTGTATATCCTAAATTGACTCATTTTACTTGTGTGGCGCATGCATTTCATCGTGTGGCAGAAGTGGTCAGAGACAATTTCCCTAAAGTAGATTTGTTGATTTCATCAGTGAAAAAAGTATTTCTCAAAGCTCCCAGTAGAGTTAACGTGTTGAAAGAAATGTACCCTGAAATTCCATTGCCACCAAAGCCAATTTTAACTAGATGGGGTACATGGCTAGAAGCAGTTGAATATTATGCCGAACATATAGACTCTATTAACAATGTTCTCCTTGCATTGGACTCTGAAGATGCAGTCTCAATTGATACTGCGAAAACAGTTACCTGTGACATAAGTGTGAAGAATGACTTAGCTCACATTCAGCATACATTTTCATGCATCATAAAAACGCTCAAAAGTCTCCAAAATAGGCACCTTTCACTATCTGAAAGTTTTGAAATTATAAATAGTACTGTGGAACAACTGAATCGTGGTAGAGGTAAAGTTGCAGATGCAGTAAGAGCTAAGGTGGACACTGTACTTTCAAAAAACCCTGGATATGAAGAACTACAAAAGGTTGTTGCTGTGATGAGTGGTGAATCAACAGTGAAGATTAACTTGGACTTATCCCCAGCAGACATTGTGAAATTGAATTATGTACCAGTTACTTCTTGTGACGTCGAACGCTCTTTTAGTCAGTATAAATCTATCCTCAGAGACAATAGAAGAAGATTCACTTTTCAGCACTTGAAAGAAATGTTTGTAACCTATTGTTATGGTAACAGACAATAAAAATTGTGTTTTGTTGAAACTACATTGGAAGATAAGGTACGTCCATTATATTTTTTGTTTAGTTTGATTAAAATGTACCAATATTTAACGTACATAGTCATTTTTTTATAATTTTAAGTCCATATTTAATTCCATATTTTGGTAAAAATCCATATTTAATTCCATATTTTGGTAAAAATAACTACATATATATTTACATATTTCATATATTTTTAGTCCATATAAATCCGTTCCCTGCTGACGACATGGCACTTGGTCCTGGGTTCGGTGTCATTAACTCGAAGATCCACCAACTTTTCGGGCAGGCTATGAAGTGCTGCACCTGATTCCTGGCCTCTCTCAGCCTAATAACCGGAACGGTTTATGAATCTCGTGATGTGTGCTGACCTCGTTTTCTACAAGTTGGCATTACACTTGCGTAGCGCAAGAGAAATTTTTGAGTGTTCCCACCTGTGAAGGTTTAGGATATGACTGGACCAACGAACCGTAGAAAAATCATTGAGATGCGGACAGGCTGCAGTGGAAAATTATATACGGTACTTTGTATACTGCTATACACTACCAAAGTGTTAGTCCGTGCGCTCACAGAAATAATTGGAGGCTATTACCTCACGACTCGAGAGTGCTTTATCAGCTTTCCTGCCTGTAGGAAATAAGTGTACAGAATGGAGTTGATGAAACGTAATTCTACAGCTTTTTCATTATTATTATTATTATTATTATTATTATTATTATTATTATTATTATTATTATTATTAACTTCAGGGTTTAGATCAGCGGTGACCAAAACTCGAACGGCAGTGATTACACACGAGAGACAGTCTAAGAAGTAAGGAGACGGGGGAGAGGTACATGGGATGAAAACTACAACCAGTGGTGGTTCGTGCACTAACATTGAGTTCTTCATCAACTCCGCGAATAAAAATAGTAAGCTTTGTTGTATCAGTAATGTCACTACTGTAATCAAGAACCAATAAAAACTATATACAAATTTTCTTGCTTTTTAAAAAATATTCCTCAATGAACACAATCAGAAATTTCCTGAATTCTCTTCTGGATATTTAGTCGAGAAATTCGCAGTTTTCAAAATTAATTAACAACTTTCATTGGACAAATTATTTCACCTATCTTGATCATTACGCTTTTATAAAACTCTCCTTCGTTGGAAGGCTTAAGAGAACGAGCTATTTCGTTCGCCACTAGATAGCTGGCTTCCTTACGTTTATTTATGTCACCTTTCTCTTCATGACGATGATTGAAGGCTGATTTCAGTTCTTGGAGTTTAATAGCTCGTTTCATTACAACACTAGCACGTAATATTCAATCAGTTTCTCTATTACTTATTTACTTACTTACTTACTTACTGGCTTTTAAGGAACCCGGAGGTTCATTGCCGCGCTCACATATTGTAATTGTATTGTTGATATTGTAGTTGGAATCTCCTGGTAGAGGGGCAGAGAAGGCCTGACGGCCTTATCTCTACCAGGTTAAATAAATAAATACTAATACTACTAATACTAGTACTAAGCCCGCCATTGGTCCCTATTCTGAGCAAGATTAATCCAGTCTCTATCATCATATCCACCTCCCTCAAATCCATTTTAATATTATCTTCCCATCTACGTCTCGGCCTCCCCAAAGGTCTTTTTCCCTCCGGCCTCCCAACTAACACTCTATATGCATTTCTGGATTCGCCCATACGTGCTACATGCCCTGCCCATCTCAAACGTCTGGATTTAATGTTCCTAATTATGTCAGGTGAAGAATACAATGAGTGTAGTTCTGTGTTGTGTAACTTTCTTCATTCTCCTGTAACTTCATCCCTCTTAGCCCCAAATATTTTCCTAAGCACCTTATTCTCAAACACTATGTTCCTCTCTCAAAGTGAGAGTCCAAGTTTCACAACCATAAAGAACAACCGGTAATATAAATGTTTTAAAAAATTCTAACTTTCAGATTTTTTGACAGCAGACTGGATGATAAAAGCTTCTCAACCGAATAATAACAGGTATTTCCCATATTTATTCTGTGTTTAATTTCCTCCCGAGTATCATTTATAGTAGCCTATTTGTTACTGTTGTTCCCAGGTATAATCAATTTCTCTGTATTATTATTATTATTATTATTATTATTATTATTATTATTATATTTATTATTATTATTATTATTACTACTACTACTACTACTACTACTACTTACTACTGCTGCTACTGATAAAGCTATCAGTATTGTTATTAATATCGCTTTTATTATTATTATTATATTTATTATTATTATTATTACTACTACTACTACTAGTACTACTACTACTACTACTACTACTACTACTTACTACTGCTGCTACTGATAAAGCTATCAGTATTGTTATTAATATCACTTTTATTATTATTATTATTATATTTATTATTATTATTATTATTATTATTATTATTATTACTACTACTACTACTACTACTACTACGAGTACTACTACTTACTACTGCTGCTACTGATAAAGCTATCAGTATTGTTATTAATATCACTTTTGTTATTATTATTATTATATTTATTATTATTATTACTACTACTACTACTACTACTACTACTACTACTACTACTACTTACTACTGCTGCTACTGATAAAGCTGTCAGTATTGTTATTAATATCACTTTTATTATTTTTATTATTATTATTATTATATTTATTATATTTATTATTATTATTATTACTACTACTACTACTAGTACTACTACTACTACTACTACTACTACTACTACTTACTACTGCTGCTACTGATAAAGCTATCAGTATTGTTATTAATATCACTTTTATTATTATTATTATTATATTTATTATTATTATTATTATTATTATTATTATTATTATTACTACTACTACTACTACTACTACTACTACGAGTACTACTACTTACTACTGCTGCTACTGATAAAGCTATCAGTATTGTTATTAATATCACTTTTGTTATTATTATTATTATTATATTTATTATTATTATTACTACTACTACTACTACTACTACTACTACTACTACTTACTACTGCTGCTACTGATAAAGCTGTCAGTATTGTTATTAATATCACTTTTATTATTTTTATTATTATTATTATTATTATATTTCTTATATTTATTATTATTATTATTACTACTACTACTACTACTACTACTACTACTACGAGTACTACTACTTACTACTGCTGCTACTGATAAAGCTATCAGTATTGTTATTAATATCACTTTTGTTATTATTATTATTATTATTATTATTATATTTATTATTATTACTACTACTACTACTACTACTACTTACTACTGCTGCTACTGATAAAGCTGTCAGTATTGTTATTAATATCACTTTTATTATTTTTATTATTATTATTATTATTATATTTATTATATTTATTATTATTATTATTATTACTACTACTACTACTACTACTACTACTACTACTACTACTTACTACTGCTGCTACTGATAAAGCTATCAGTATTGTTATTAATATCACTTTTATTATTATTATTATTATTATTATTATTATTATTATTATTATTATTATTATTATTATTATTATCTCTTCCACGTCGAGAGTGTTCTCTTCCCTCCCCCTTCTCTCTCTCTCTCTTTCGAAATGTATTGATATTTCTCTCAAAATAAAAGAAAAATCATTATATAACGCATTAAATACAGGATAACTCTTACCAATTATGATTTAGGTTTTTTAGGTAGGCTAATAAGGTCCTATTTAGGTTTTTAGGTTCAACAGAATTCACATATAGGTATGACTTCTGTGATCATGATTGGGAAAATTATTGAAGAAATTAGCAGTTTAGAAGCAAAAACCTACAACTCTGGTCCCTATATGCAATTTTTAGCAGTCTTGAACCCTACATTCGAAGGTGCTCTCTCCACCTGTCTATAATTGATATACTTGGGTCCACACCTGTGGAGTAACGGTCAGCGCGTCTGACTGCGAAACCAGGTGGCCCGGGTTCGAATCTCGATTGGGGCAAGTTACCTGGTTGAGGTTTTTCCGGGGTTTTCCCTCAACCCAATACGAGCAAATGCGGGGTAACTTTCGGTGCTGGACCTCGGACTCATTTCACCGGCATTATCACTTTCATATCATTCAGACGCTAAATAACCTAGATGTTGATACAGCGTCATAAAATATCCCAATAAAAAATATATATACTCGGACAGCGAGGTAATTATACAAGACAGTCATTTTTCTCATCACAATTATCACAGAATTTGTGGACAATAAGTTTTAATAGAACAGTGCTTTACATGTATTTTAGTACAGAAGAAAAGCAGTGTATCAAGTTTTCTATCATTCTATAGGCTATCTGTAACAACTTTGTTGTCTCTCTCACAATCGGTAACATTCGTGTCTCTTTAAAATCTACCGAGTTCGGTTAGGAATGAAACGAATTTTACATGATGTTACGTACGTGATAGGACGCTAAGAACGCAGTTGTGTAGTCTTTTGTTGGCCAAACCAGTCTCAATGTCCGGTTGATAAGGTAGCTATCGTTACGTAAGGTTGGCTAGTGACAAACCAGTCGTTCAACTACAGTAGGCTATATCTGCTAAACTTCAGCTTTTATCACAGCCTAGTATATACTGTCACGAAGCTTGAGTTGATGAGGGTACTAGGAACAATAGACTGTCCCGGTACTGTTTTATATTGTATGTGATGGCGGTAGTAGCGATCCTAGTGGTTAGCAACTATCTATGGATGCATATTTCCTACGTATTGAGCTTCGTGACTAGACTGTGCTTTTATTCAGATGGTACGATACATCTCTGACTTAAAAATGTCTTTAATGAAGTTTCTCTCTTTTACTGGACACAAATTTACAGCTCGGATTTTAGGCTACAGTTCAAATAGGCAGCAAAAAAGGCAATAAAAACGTAAAAAAAAGGCACAATAAATTTTCAAAAAGGCATAATATATTTTAGCAATACATTTGAATTATATCAACATAACTCACATTTTTTCTTCGTAGTTGACACATGTCGACCTATAAAAGACTTTTTTTTTGTTGTGTGTTGTAATGTCTTTTCACAAACCTTATACAGGGACATCATTTTATTTTTACTAACATTTTTAATATTAACCTGGCTATACGTTGGATCAACGCCGTTTGTTATCCCCTTCCACGACTGGAGTTCGATGATACTGGCGTAATATACAAACAGATCATTTTACTAGGCATAGGAGGGAAGAAAATTAGTTAATCCATTTAGGTAAACTAGGAAATATCGCGCTTTTGAGTTTGATCATTTTCATTAGGTTTTTGTTTGATCAAAATACAGTACAGTGTTAACAATGAGTGTTTTTACTCACGAACTGAGCTGTCCATGTGGACGTATTCATTATGCAGTGTATATTATACTGTCTACAATACATTAGCGTACAATATAGAAAATGAAGTTAAATTGAAAAATAATCATAATATGGATATTTAAACACATTTTTGAAAATGGTGGCCGTTCATTTCGATACAGACTTCAGTTCTAATGTGCATATTATCGCACTATAGACTACTGTACCTAATCCCAATTACCAGTTTCGTCCTTCGTACTAGTAACTCATGTTGAAATAATTCTGTACCTACTCTATAAAAGAGTAACTTACGTACTGTAAATTCAATCTTCACTTCTGTCCGATCCGAAAAGATAAAATTACTCAGACATACTATCTACTGTTCGTCCAAGTGGTTATGTCGTAGGGTCGTAGAAAGGGAGGACATCACGTGACAGTTAATTACTTAACGAGGCCCTTTTATTTAAGTTATTCTAAACAGTTGTATAATATTACGCAGACGTCAAATTCCTAACAGAAATTAATGTTCTCAGGAAAGAGCTAAGACAGCCCAGCCACTAGCTGGCGAATAAAAGCTGGTGGGGGAAACCGGGATACGACGTAGGCAAATGGGCGACAGTACCTGTGCGAAAATGATTCAATATTGAAAGTTCTTTCGTCACTGGAAAACGCGAACATATTTTTGGAACGTACTGTTTACTATGACCGTAAGGCTACTATGACTGTATATGCGGTCTTGGATCTGTGTGGAGGACGGTTGAACTACATTAGTAGAAGGGGTGGGAGTGAAGTACATTCAAAAACCCAGATACAATAAAAATTTAAGTAAAAATAAAATGATGTCCCTGTATAACAAAACTGTTCCATCTTTGAAAACACATGGATAGCATATTCACTAACGTAAACATGAAGTTAACTTTTCAATGGTTTACTGAATTTAGGCATTCTATCTAACCGAGCTTATACAGGGACATCATTTTATTTTTACTTCAATTTTTATTGTACCTGAGTTTTTGAATGTACTTCACTCCCACCCCTTCAACCGACTTCCACACAGATCTAAGACCGCATTACAGTCATAGTAGCCACAGTACGTTCCAAAAATATGTTCGCATTTTCCAGTGACGAAAGAGCTTTCAATATTGAATCATTTTCGCACAGGTACTGTCGTCCATTTGCCTACGTCGTATCCCGGTTTCCCCAACCAGCTTTTATTCGCCAGCTAGTGGTTGGGCTGTCTTAGCTCTTTTCTGAGAACATTAATTTCTGTTAGGAATTGGACGTCTACGTAATATTATACATCTGTTTAAAATAATTTAAATAAAAGGGCCTCGTTAAGTAATTAACTGTCACGTGATTTCCCTCCTTTCTACGACCCTACGACATAACCACTTGGACGGACAGTAGATAGTATGTCTGAGTAATTTTATCTTTTCAGGCAGAAGTGAAGATTGAATTTATAGTACGTAAGGTACTCTTTTATAGAGTAGGTACAGAATTATTTCAACATGAGTTACTAGTACGAAGAACTGGTAATTGGAATTAAGTACAATAGTCTATAGTGCGATAATATGCACATTAGAACTGAAGCCTGTATCGAAATGTGTTTAATATCCATATTATGATTATTTTTCAATTTAACTTCATTCTCTATATTGTACGCTAATGTGTTGTAGACAGTATAATATACACTGCATAATGAATACGTCCGCATGGACAGCTCAGTTCGTGAGTAAAAACACTCATTGTTAATACTGTACTGTATTTTGATCAAACAAAAACCTAATGAAAATGATCAAACTCAAAAGCGCGATATTTCCTAGTTTACCTAAATGGATGAACTACTTTTCTTCCCTCCTATGCCTAGTAAAATGATCTGTTTGTATATTACGCCAGTATCATCGAACTCCAGTCGTGGAAGGGGATAGCAAACGGCGTTGATCCAGAGGTATAGGCAAGTTAATATTAAAAATGTTAGTAAAAATAAAATGATGTCCCTGTACATTGTCACCCGATAATAACTGTTCCTCACTCAACAAAATTGTAACAGTTAGATTTGAAAATATGAAAGCAAACAGCTGCAAATTCTACGTGACAACTTCTATGAGAACGGGCTTAATATTTAAAATTATTAAACTGATTGTTGGTACCGTGAAGACATGACATTATACGAGTATTTGTAACTGTGGATTGTCGATCAGTATTCATATTACACCAATAGTATTAAAGCACGATTATTAGCATAGTAAACAGCGAAATAAATTACTTTTATTTACTGTTTTTTGTAAAATGAGTCATTGTTTCATGTATTTAAATTTCATACACATTACTTTACAATTAATTAGAAAATTATAAATAAACAAGAGATAAATTGCTTTAAAATGACAAAAAAAGAGGCATTTATTATTGAATTAGTAAGAAACACCTTAAAAAGGCAAAATAGGCAAAATAAAAATTGGCCCTATCACTTTGATTTACCCCAAATCACATTTATATCTGAGGCTTGTAGTTGCAAAATCAGATACATCACTTTTATTTCGAAAACGAGTTAATGTTATATTTAATATCTTCATATTATGATGCTACAACTGCTATAGCACTGTTATGTTGAACTTGGATCCATTAACTGTGTAAAATATACCTTTTGAAGTTTTATGTCAGTTATTAATTTATGTCTTTTGTTTAGATATGTATTAAAATTTTATTCTCATGTTTCATATCATTTGTATTCTATTAATTTATATGATTCCATCTTTTCATTTTCAATTATCATTATTTTTAATTGTAATTATTTTATAATTATTCCTATGGACTTTCACTGTAATTTCTATCACTGTTAATGTTTTTGTTATGAAAATGTCATGTGTTGAACTGTTATTGGCCTCTTGCAGTTGTAGGGAAGTAGTGGGTACAATGAGACACAAAATATTAAGACATATGTATGCAAGTGATAATTCAAGTATTTTTAAAATCAAGTGCAACATTAAAACATGGAGTACAATAATACATAAACAAAAATGTTAATAAATAAAGGACATAATATACAATACGTGTTTGTCAAAAAAAAATGCAAATGTCTCACTGTTCCCATTCAGGAGGATACAGTGAGACACCAGAGTGTCTATTAACGGACATTGAAATGATTTACATTTATTTCAAAAGAAAGGAAAGCTTGCTGTCTTCTTATCTTGACATGTTCTGTAGGCTTATTTAGAATCATTTCGATGTCTGACTTCGAAACCATTGGAACATTTGGAAAAGTGAATTTTCCATGACATTTCGAACTTTTGCGAAAAAATGAAATGAATATTTGGTGACAACAAGGTATTTAATTATAAGAATTTAATTTAATTTTTTGTTGTTTTTTAACGTTTTCTTAAAATTTGTGAATAATTTTTTATTTATGAAACCATTAAAATGTAATGTATCCATTATTTTAAGCTACAGTTCCTAAATTGGTTACTAGTATGTTCATTTTTAATGTTAGTTACTGGTAAATGTATTATAATTACAGTTAGTTTTTGGAAATCATTGGTACATAGAAACAGTGAGACATCTCAGTGTACCCTACAATGGCATGTCTCACTGTTCCCTTTACGCATAGTTCGTTTAAATATAACGCCATCACTTCAAAATTAAAACAAGAAAGACGAAACTTTGCCAAACATAACCTAAAATACCATAGTACTAGGTAACAAAACATTAATATGTATATCTCATTTGTATATCCAATATAACCTTCATTAAACACAAGCCAAAATTTTACTTGTAGAGTGAAAAATTACGAATTATTTTTTCATCACTCACCTTTATAATTAGAATCAAATCGAGTATGAAAATATTGTTACTTTACTCATGCAACATACAACTCCACTGTTACCAACATCTCAACATCAAAATTTACCATCTAATAAAAAATGTCTCACTGTTCTCCCTGTCTTACTGTACCCCACTTCTCCCCTACAGCACATTAAATATTAGTAAATAAACTAATAATAATAATAATAATAATAATAATAATAATGGTTGTTATTGTTATTATTATTATTATTATTATTATTATTATTATTATTATTATTATTATTATTAAGTTAGCGAAGATACGAATTGCAAATATTTTTACAAGACGTATATATAGGTCTAAATAAATTTAAACTGTTCAAAGAAACTCAATTTCAAATACAGCATCTTTGGTGAATTATAAAATGGATTCTGCGCTGTTTTGTGGCATTTCTTTCTGCGCGGCCCGATGCTTTATTGTTTAATGATACTACTGAGCCTTATTAAGAGCACTTTCCATGTCGGCTTTTATAGTCGGACGTAATGAAACAAAAAACAGTCGGTTGCTAAGTTACTGAATGTTTAAGACAATTTAGGCTACTCTCTCTCATTATATGACAAGTTAATGTTGCTCAACTTGCTATTTATAAGAAAGTTTCTTTACAACGGTTTCGTTTGCTGAATAGCCTACAGGGAAGGGTAACATTTACGGAGACTGAAGTGAGGAATTATATATCAGGCCGTCTGTTACTAGAAAGAATGGAACATAGTGTTTTGTATTTACACAGTTCTAGTATAATTTTTAAAATACGAGTAGGCCTATTTATAAGGCAGACAGATGACCTAGCCATAGTTCAGTAGACTGAAGACGGGCGTTCTGATATAATTTCGGTCTTACTTAACATATTTATTAGGTCCTACACCATTTTTTCCATTATCGATCTACCACAAATTCGTAACGTCTGAATAAAGGATTATTAATTACTGTTCTCCAACCAGGAGATTAACCGCTAAAGGAATGTGCTTACTATTGCGTCATCTATTGGAGCGAAGTAGACAGATAATATTACCGTTATAACGTCAGTTTAAAAAACATGCGCTCTCTTGCATATGTTATTTCCTGTATGGAGGGATTAAAAGACCAGGAGATTAACCGTGATCTAATTACAGTAACTAGGGTAGTATAAATATGTGTGTATCAGTGTTATCGCTTGTGCTTTGAGAGTTAGCCAATGGAGATGCGTGTACCCACGTGTGTGACCTTATGACATCTTATGACATCAACATTCATTTATAGCATTACCCCGCTGCGTCTCATTCCCCTGAGACTTTCTCCTGGTTGAAGTACAGTAGGTACGTAACCATAGGAGGATTTATGGGGGGGGGGGCATGTCTGACCTCTTTTTTTTTTTTTATGTGTCCGCAAACTCACTCCGCAGCGAGAAGAGACGCTCGATCTCCTAGCGGGAAGTTTTAAGTTGGCAGCAAAATTATTCACACGTGTTCAGTGTTGACCTTCGAGTGGAGTGAATCCCTTCTCCCAACGTAACTGCAACCGCTAACAGTGAATCTCACTACCAACATAACTGCAGCCCCTAGCGTATACATCGCCGTCTCCTAGCTGCGGAGTGAGTTTGCAGACGCACTGTATTAACGTTAGAAAATAATGAATTCAAAAGATCTTTTTTGCTTTTGTTTGTGATTAAGTTTCTGTGCTTAAATTGATGAATTAATGTCTTCAGACCATGTGTCTGGACTATAATATTTATTTTAAACTTCTGAAAGTATAAGAATTCCTATTACCTCATTTGAGGAATGGAATCACTGTAGTGTTTCTTTTGTAACAGCCTATACTCATATGCTAGAAGTCTACAGGTGTTCAGGCCGCCACTTGGAGATGTACGAATAACATGCAGAAAAGAAAAAGTGATCCCGGTATAATGCGTAAACTTAAGGACGAGATTAAATAAAATAATTAGAGTTTACATTTCATATGATATCTTCAAGAAGATTAACTTCATATGAAAAAGTTTCTGTTAGCCCTGTTTCGTAGTTTTATTGATGTATGCATATGTTTCTGTATCAGAGAGAAAAAGAGGGAGATTGTTTTAAGTTATGCCCTATTATAATTTGTAGTAGACCTACAGTTCAAGCCCTATACAACTCGGTTCGAAACCCCGCGGAAATGAAGGTAACACTGTAAGAAACATGCCCCCCCCCCGAAAATACCTTTATTAAATGATCATATTCCGATATACTGTACCACGGTCAAGCTATAACGGGAGAGGAGGTGAATGATGTCCCCCATAACCCCGTTATGTGGGGATTCTATGGTTTTGCTTGCCCCCCCCCCCCCAAGGAAACGGTTCTCTCACCGCCTTTGTACGTACGTAACATATTGAATTCATTCTTGATGCGTGTTAAGACACGATATTGAACTATTTTAGAATCAGAACTAACGCTCGGTAGAGCCTAAAACACAGGATAACTTTAGTACAATCATTGTAGGCCTAAGTTCCACTCTTAACATAAATATGTAAATCATTGTTTCTCGCGCATGTTCGACTAGCCCTACTCCAACGTGTTATCTTGCAGCTTATTTTATTCCAATTATATTTTTCGTATTTGTACTTACTTCTCTGTTCACGATATGGAATACTATATCCAAATAAAAATTGACGACTCATATTAAACAAAATACCTGAGATATTAATACATTTTTACAATCGTCAATTTATTGGACAAACACAATATTATTAGTCACAATATTTGTTATGCGTTGCTATAACACTCTTCCATTTGAAAATTAAAGACAACTTTGATGAACACTTTCACACTATGTGAGGCATTGTCGTGTCTTATTTTAAGAAAGAATAAGAGCACGCCACGTATTTCCTATAAATTGTGAAATAAAAATTATTCGTATATCCAAGAAGAAATAGAAGTAAAGAACTCTTTCTTCTCTTCTGCCCTGAGTATTTCGGTCAGTGTTTACATCAAGGGATGTTCTAGTATTGGATAGACTATAGTGCCAGTGATAGATCCATGGTTCTATCGAAAGTACAACGAAGTGAAGTATATTCACTAACTAAAGGAAATAAATAAATAAATAAAAGAAAGATGAAAAAAATTAATGTCAGGGAGAAAATAATAGGGAAAATTGAATCCATGTTGTGGAGATGACAAACTGTAATGTTTTCAGAAGGCATTGGAAAATTTATTGTAGCGTGTCCATACAAATCAAAGAGGATAATATAACCTAATATTAGGCTATTACCAATGAACTCGGAAATAAACATCAATTTCTGTAGCATCAAGGAAGAAATGAAGAAAGGGAGAAAGGAAGAAAGAAAGAAAAGAACAAAGGGAGGAAGAAATGAAGGAAGGGAGGAGAAAGGAGGGAAAGAAGGAAGGGAGAAAGAAATGGAGAAAGGGAGAGAAAAAGGAAGGGAGGAAGAAATGGAGAAAGGAAGGAAAGAAGAAAGGGAGGAAGAAATGAAGAAAGGGAGAGAAAAAGGAAGGGAAGAAGAAATGGAGAAAGGAAGGAAAGAAGAAAGGGAGGAAGAAATGAAGAAAGGACGGGAAAAGGGAAGGATAAATGAAGAAAGGGAGGAAAAAAAGAAAGAGACGAAGAAATGAAAGAAGAAAGGGAGGAAGAAATTAAAAAAGGAAGGAGAAAGAAAGGGAGGAAGAAATGAAGAAAGGAAGAAAAAAGGAGAAAAAAAATGTAGAAAGGAAAGGGAAAAGTGAGGGAGAAATGAAGGAAGGAAGAAAGAAATGGAGGAAAAATGAAGAAAGGGAGAAAGAAATGGAGAAAGGAAGGAAAGAAGAAAGGGAGGAAGAAATGAAGAAATTACAGGAAAAGGGAAGGAGAACTGAACAAAGGAAGGAACAAAAGAAAGAGAGGAAGAAATTAAGACAGGAAGGAGAGAAGAAAAGGAAGAAGAAATGAAAGGAAGGGAAAAGGGAGGGAAAATGAAGAAAGGAACGAAATAAGAAAGGGAGGAAGAAATGGAAAAGGAAGGGAAAAGAGGGAGAAAGGAAGAAAGAAAGGGAGGGAAAATGAAGAAAGGAAGGAAAAAAGAAAGGGTAGAAGAAATTAAAAATGGAAAAGAGGGAGAAATGAAGAAAGAAAGAAAGAAATTAAGAAAGGAAGAAAAGAGGAAAGGGATGAAGGAAGGAAGGAAAGAACAAAGAGAGGAAGAAATTAAGAAAGGACGGGAAAAGGAAGGGAGAAAGGAAACAAGTACAGAAAAAGGAAAGGAAGGAAAAAAGGAAGAAAGGAAGGACGTAAGGAAGAAGAAAACAGGCAGTCTGGTGAAAGGACAGACAGGAAGGAAAATAGAAGGGGAATGAGAATGAACGAAAAAGAGAACGAAGAAATAAAATAAAATATATAATTAAATGCAGGTGTAAAGAGAAAAGAAAACACACACACACACAAATATATATATATATATATATATATATATATATATATATATATATATATATATAAATGGGAAGAAACATAGGCGAAGGAGATAATAAATTAAGACAGAACAAGAGGATAGGTAGAAAGAGAGAAATAGACATATAAGATGAAAGAATGAAATGAAAGATAAAGAACATTACAAATGGCGTCGTACGAGAAGACAATGGTCTGATTTCCATACACAAACGAGTACGTGGAATTTGGAGTGAAGCTGTTCCCGAGATAAGCTATCTGCTGAACACAGTCACGAGGTGTTCGGAGATGGTAATCTGGAGTAGTTGACTTGTGTAATTATCTGGTATTGTTCAACTCGTTTAAACAACAAACTCGCGGACTCGTGCATGGACAATAGTTTGACGTCATAATGACGAGTAATTACGTGACGTCAAGGAAAAAATGTATACTCGAGATTTCCTAGATAAAGGGTAGAATTCCACTCCTAAATATATGAAGAAATGAGGAAAGCAACTGAATTTTTTTTGTTTACTCGTAATGCGCGTTCTCAATAATTAGAGATGCAGTTCACAGATAAGGAGATATGACGAAAAAGGATCTGTGGTTGAAAGAGAATGGTGGGGAAAACTGACGTACGTAGGGAAAATTATATACGCTTCTTGCACAAAACTCATCTGGCAAGGATTTTCTGGAAATTTAACTGTTGTGCCTTTTAGAAGAAATTGTGACTTCACTGATCAGTGTTGTCACATTAACAACACTAAAATCCGCCCACAGTTCCCACACACGACTTTAGAATACTTTTTATTCACTATAATCCTGCAGAATATAACTTATAGACACGTTAATTATTATTAATGTACTATAATTATAAAACTTTCTGCATCCAATGCTGGTTTAATGTCCATCCTATATTCTCACTTTTATTTTCGCTTTACAGTACTTATAAACATATTGCATTGTATAAAATTGGTTTATATAGTGTTTAAACTTATGTTATGTATTATTCATAGACTATATATTATTTATCAATTTGTTTATTATTTGTTAAATAGAGTGTATAGTAAGTAATTTAATCTTAGGTAACAGAAAATATATTTGTCACGGTAGTACATGGAGCAGATTGTAGAGACAAAGGAAACCAGACGATTGAGCTTATTGTTACCTTCTCCCCTACCCTCTCAACATGACCCATAGCCACTACTATCGTGATCTAATAGAAATCGAGAAGGCATTGTCCATAACCGTAAAAATTTGTTCTCCAAGCAGACACCATCCCCCTCAAGTTCATTGTCAGGCAGCTGTCAACTTTTGTATCCCTGTGTCGTAGAAGTCTGCCGCCTGGGATCGGAACCAGTGTGTGACAACCGTCTACACCTGTCTGTCGGTCCCATGGTATGACAGATGTCTCAATTCCGATGGGGAATATGTTGAAAAATAGTTGTATCTGTTTCAATACATTTTTCAAATGAAACTGTTTTCTTTCTGTAAACGTCCACAGGGAAACTTATTTTTACGGCCCTCGAAATTGCGCTCGAGTGTCCAAAATTTGTACAAGCACTTGTTTTGATATTATTAACATGGTGAAAAAAATAAAATTAACTTTTTTTATCTGCCTCCATGAGAATGTTTGCTTGTGAGCTGGGCAAGCCTAGGTCTATGAAACTGTGTTAATTTCCAGTATACGGTGTAATACCCAAAATTTATTTCTAATCATATTTTATATTAAAGTCTAAAAACGTATATGTTTCGTCTAGTTGTTTCAATGATATTTGCTAACTTGTCCATAAACATACTAATATGATTTTTGGTTTTATTTCCATTTTGTGAGATGTGCTGGTCAATAGACTATTCCGCTGCCTGAAGATGATGGCACATCAATTTTCGTTTTTATGATAAATCCAACTTAAAAAAGTGGTCTTCCTAACACAGCCACTTCTCTGGAAAAAAAAAATGGAAACCGTGACTGTAGAATGGTTAAATGTTTCAATGCTAATTTCACTGCCAATAACTTGATAACCTTTCACTGTTGTTTAATTTGATTGGGTGTACTTAGTTTTACACTATTGCCATGTATTCGAAACGGGATCAACAAAACCGGTGATCCCAGAAGTATATTATCTCCTTATCACACCGGAGTACTTCAAGAGCTGAAAATATTATATGCATTAATTTGAACTAAAGTGGTTACTCAGAAATGGTAAGAGAATACGAAAATGGAGCATTGGCCAAATGAGATTGTGAAACTGAAACGCTGTTAGAAAATATGGCTATGGCTTCTTCTGTTACAAATAGGATTGCCAACTATTTTTGAAGAAAATACGGGAGACTCCGAAATCTGCAATATTTCACATAGAAAACTGACAAATTATTCAACTCAGGCTTAAATTACGAATATTTTGAGACATTTTGCCAGGCATAATAGTTCCAAACAAATTGTAAACATTCCCTGCATGAGTAGTAGAAGTCGATTGTGATTTGCAGTTCTGATTTGATTAGTTGTGTCGTGCTTCTGTTTCGAATAACTGTTCACTTACTGTTCATAAGAGAAAACACTCTCTGCAGGAGCTTTGCTGTCTGATATGCTTACAACACAACTCACTTTTTTTTTCTGAATTTCTAACTCTAACATTGTTTGATTTTAAACTGAGAGACCTGGAACTATTCCTGGCAAGTACTACCTTCTACAAAGACTACACATTTCAGTGTGTCTCTAGAACAACAGAACCCATAATATAAATCACTGTTGATCATGAAAAAATTAAATGTTTTAAATAAATTTTTATTACGCAAAAATAAGAGAGAAAAATGCTCGAAGGGAAGAAAAAATACATGATTCGGGAGACTGTTAAAAGTTAGAGCTAAAAACGGAAGATAGCGGGAAATACGAGAGTGTTGACAACCCTAGTTACAAGTACCGAACCCCATAATATCTTTTTCTCTCAAAGTAAAATCGCAATACATTGCTCCGTCGATATAGGAGAAAGCCAATGCTTACCTACTTAGATATAACACGCAATCATCAAGCATCATGTTTAGGTAGAACATGAACGTTAAGAAATAGGCCTATTATGGACAGTAAAAAATCGATCTTACAGTATTAGGTATTTAAGAGTTGTCAATTCATTACAAAAGTGAACCTGATACTACGTTAATATACAGGGTGTTTCCGGGCTAGTGTTACTAACTTTCAGGGATGATGGGGAAGGGCACATGTATCAATTTGAGATAAGGAACCCTGGTCCGGAAATGACTGAGTCGAAAGTTATTAACGAAAATAGTTGTGTGGAAATGAAATTGTAATTTGGCATCACGTGCCCTCCTTCACGTAACCTTTCTAAGAGTCGTGGAAAGATGGCATGGCTCGGATGTCTCCTACGTGGGTACTTGCCCCGATACAATCTGTGAGCTTGTCTACTGTTCCCATTGGCTCATCCGTATTCGAAAATCATGTCTGCATATTCCGCTCTCGTGTACTCCTCCATTTCACTAGGACTGTTCGACTGGACACTGCAACTTATACAAATACAGTGCTGTCTACAGACGAGCATATCAGGACCGACCATGTCCGTTACACATTACGCTATCTGCATTGCTTTAGTGTAGTTTCCTGTCTCCACCCCTCAGACAGCGCACTGAATGGAATACTGTAAGTAGACAACGTAAACAACGTCAGATGAATACAGTATGTGTAAGATGTACAGATAAATACACATAAATAAGGTGTGCAGAGGAATAAAATTATTCCATTTCCACACAACTATTTTTGCTTATAACTTTCGACTCGGTCATTTCCGGACCAGGGTTCCTTATCTCAAATTGATACATGTGCCCTTCACCATCATCCCTGAAAGTTTGTAACACTAGCCCGGAAACACCCTGTAGTTGACGTATCATATTGTAAATGAATGAATGAGTTAAATAAATAAATAAACTTACTTCCTTACTGGCTTTTAAGGAACCCGAAGGTTCATTGCCGCCCTCACATAAGCCCGCCATAGGTCCCTATCCTGAGCAAGATCAATCCAGTCTCTATCATCATATCCCACCTCCCTCAAATCCATTTTAGTATTATCATCCCATCTGCTGATCGTTTCATTTAATTTAGTATATTCCCTGTTGCTGTTATTATTATTATTATTATTATTATTATTATTATTATTATTAGTATTAATTATTAGTATTATTATTAATTGTATTTTTAATTAATAAGATTATTATTGTCATTATTGAGTGTAATTAGTTACCACTGCCACCAGGTATATACCCATTGCAGTGTGAATAAATACATACATGTCTCGCCTCCCCAAAGGTATATTTCCCTCCGGCCTCCCAACTAACACTCTATATACATTTCTGGATTCGCCTATATGTGCTACATGTCCTGCCCATCTCAAACGTCTGGATTAAATAAATAAATAAATAAATAAATATTATCTTAAATTTATATCCTTAATATTTGCACCGTTTGCAAGGCGTTGAATAATATTTACTTTGTGAGGAGTACTCAGACGTGAACGTGTTTGTGACATGATGCCTTACCGTTTTACGAGGGCTTGGATTCTCGTTACAACAAACCACGTTGTACTCTATTACTGCTTTCTTTAGACTCCAAACACATTTACCAGCCAGTGTTCGAAAGGAAAAGACACTTTTTAAGATATCATATCTCGGACTGCAATTTAAATTACTGCACACCCCTTTACCATTTTCTTAGAAAAAAATGTTGTTACAAACAATTCACAGAGTTTATACACCACATCCACGCAAGACTGTAGCTATTAATTGTATGTAAATTAATGATGATATAAAATCCTAATGCACTATGTAAAACAAGGTGTCTATCTTTGGGACATAATAATAGTAATAACAACAATAACTATGTTTGTATTATAGATTTTACTATTGTTCAGTATTTGATGACAGGTATATAGTGTGTAACCATAAGTAATTTTGTTTTTATTTTTTTTTTTTTTACTATCGCAAACCAACTATATAATAGGTGTTTTATTTGTAACTAAGCCAATTCTTTGCATTATCTCATTACTATTGCCTAAAATTATGTATAAAATCACAAATTAATGTAATAATCTTGCAATTTCTCTACACCTTCGATTATAATTTCTAATTTTATTTCATTTTGTTTTAACTGAAAGTAATTATTGCATAACGTATTTAGTATTGTTTACTGTCTCTTAATTAGTGTATTTATATTGTAACTATGACTCAGACCTACTATTAATTCTTTAAAATTGTGTATTATCACTACATAATGTATTTCACATGTGACAAACTACAACCCTAATATACCAAAGGTAAAATATGGTTTCAATATTTGGATAACAATAATAATAACACATTCTACCAAACGGGCGATGCAGTGTATCTTCAAATAGGCAACGCTCAAACCTTTTTCTTTTGTTCTTATCAGCCATGAGTAACCCTTTCGGCTCAAAAGCGTGGTCTTTTCTTGGAACGAGGCCGGCACGCAGGTGTGAAGGTAACATCTCGCTGTGACCTGGAAACAGACAGTCCGCGCGGTCCCTTCCCCTCGAAGGACGTCCGCTTAATTGAGCGCACAACACTCCAAAGAGCAGTCGTTTCATTATTGCGTAACCTGGTGGGCGGCCACAGGTGCTGACCCCTGGAAATCAATTAATAAAACAAGTCTCTGGACTCTACGTAGTATTGCCAGCGTCCGGTTTCCATGACAAACCCTTACAAGACTCCGCGGTGAATGTAACAGCTCGTATTTTATCGGCTTAATGCATCTTAATTGACTGCATTAGAACGACGATATTGTAATATCTGTGCGTGTATTCTTGCCTGCTCATCATTCTATAAGAATTGCTGTCCTTCTACCTGATTATCGTAGATTATTTTTCCTAATTGTCTTACTTTCTTTTTATCTGCTTACCAGTGAGGTAGCATGAAATTTTGAGCAGAGGAAGCTAATTCAAGTTGTCTTTCATGCAATATGAGAAAACGTAGGTATTACAAAAATATAGTCTTAAAATAAATAGTAGTCAATGTCAAGTCAGCAGTCGAAGATTGGTTGGAACCTCGTAATACCAATAAGGCATGACCTCAAATGATACGTAGTAAAATATGATTTCACGGTTTACACATATCTCTAACAAATATACACGTATACGTATAACATCAGCTCACTCCCTGTCATAGAGGAATCACAATATTAACGGTCAATAGATACAATACGTAAGTATGCGTCTATCTTTTGGTTGTGTCATTCATTGACAGCAAGGGAGTCGGTCATTTGTTTTTTAGATCACACTTTTGTTCGTAAGTCAGTCTTGATAAATAATAGAATTGTCCTAAAAAAATTCAAGTAAATTGGTGTCAGAAACTGTTATTTCACTCATTATTTATTACATCAGCAACAATGCACACTAACACTTCAACTCAACACAACTGACGAAAAGGGATAACTCGGAAACTACTTATTTTCAATGTCAAAGCTAGCTTCTTGCTAGCCTTGCGACCAGGATAGTTTAGTTAGAAAGGGATGGAAAATCTGCGCGGTGGGTTACACAGAAGAATGAGTGTGTGAAACCAGTCTGCTTGGAAGCTGGTGTGTGCAGGCTTCTTGTTTACTGCTGCATCATAAATCATCCTAAGCTGCCGCATCACAATATTTAACGAGTAAATATAAATTCTATTAAATTTAATAAATAATTTTGTCCATAGACTGCAGGTTTATTATGAAATTATTATTAACTGGGGAAGCTGAGCTTTTTAGCTTACATTGACGCTACGCCACTGCTGCTTACCACACTTTCTTTCTAACTTGCAGTATTATCTTTCTTTCTACCTGCGTATCTTATTTTTTTAATTTTTATATTTGCTTATCTTACTTTATATATGCTTATCTTACATTTTTCTACCTGATTACCTTACTTTCTTCATCTGCTTATTATATTTTCTTTCTATCGGTTTGTCTTACATTTCCCTGCCAGATCATCTTTCTGTTTGATTATCTTACTTTGTTCCTAGCTCATTATCTTACTTTATTTCTATCTGCATATATTTCTTACTTTCTTCTACTTCATTAATCGTATTTTACTTGCTTGCTATCTTCATATCTTTCTTTTTAGATGCTTATATTGCTTTCTTATGTCACCATTGTTGTTTCATATTATATTTGGATACTGCTTTGACTACATGGCGAAGAAAATGCAGAAATATGGGAATACCTGTAGAAGATGATAAATAATGCTGTTTACACTCCTCTATGCTGATGATCAGGTGGTAATTGCCCAAGAGGAGGAAGACGTAGAATATATGATGAGAAAATTACACGAGGAATTCACAAAATGGAGTTTGACAATAAACTGGGATAAAACTGAATATTTGTGTATAGGGGATATAAGTAAAAATCTGAATTTGAGTAATAATATAACAATAAAATCATGTAATGAATTCACATATTTAGGAGCAAAATTTGATAGTACAGGAAGATATGAAAATATGATAAATTCAAGAATAATTAACGCCAGGAAAGTTACAGGAACACTAAATTCTATTCTATGGCAGAAGAACATTAGGACAAAAACAAAAATGATTATTTATGAATCCATAGTTAAAAGCACATTACTCTATGGATGTGAAGTTTGGCAGATACCTGAGCGTATGAAAAATAAGCTTCTATCTACTGAAATGGACTTCCTGAGAAGATCAGCCATGAAGTCAAGACTAGATAGGGTTAAGAACGAGGATATTAGAAGACTTGTGCATAAAGAGAAAACAGTCATCGAAGAAATACAAAGAAGACAGTTAATTTGGTACGGACATGTTCAGCGGATGGAAAACGAAAGACTGGCGAAAACTATCTTGAAATGGGTTCCAAATGGGAGAAGAAGAAGAGGGCGACCGCGAGATACATGGATTAAAGGCGTTAATAATGCTATGTCACAGAGAGAGTTACAAGACGGTGATTGGGAGGACAGAAGAAGATGGCAACTAGGATCCGGAAGGCGACCCTTCTCGCTGTGAAGCCGGATATATATATATATATATATATATATATATATATATATATATATATATATAGCCTGTCTAAAAAGTATCCGACCTTTAGCCAGAAAAAAATATTTCAAATACCTGACGGGGTTGGGACCCTAATCCCCTTCAAAGTAGGCCCCTTGTGCTTGCACACACTTAGCCCACCGATCCTTCCACTGCCGGAAACACCTCTGGAAGTCTTCTTTTGGAATGATGTTCAGCTCCGTCATCGCGTTCCGCATTATCTCTTCTCTACTCTCAGAACGGGATCCTTTCAGTGGTGTCTTCAATTTTGGAAACAACCAGAAGTCGCAAGGAGCCAGGTCTGGAGAGTAGGGAGGTTGGCGAACGGTTGTAATTCCATGTTTGGCCAAGAAAGTGTGGATCAATTGGGATGAATGTGCGGGGGCGTTGTCGTGATGCAAGTGACAGTTGTTCGCCGTCCACATGTCTGGTCTTTGGCGCCGAACTGCATCACGGAGTCGCCGGAGAACATCGTGATAGTACTCCTTTGTCACCGTTTGTCCTTCCGGTGCGTATTCGTGATGCACAATTCCACGGACATCAAAGAAAACAGTCAGCATCACCTTGATTTTGCTTCGCACCTGCCACGCTTTCTTCGGCCTTGGAGACTCAGGATGCTTCCATTGCGACGACTGTCTTTTTGTTTCTGGGTCGTACCCGTACACCCATGACTCATCTCCAGAAACCCAGGATCAGTGTTGGCGGTGTCCAGAAGGTCCTGTGCAACGTCACGATGGAGGTCTTTTTGTTCCGGGGACAACAACTTGGGCACGAATTTCGCAGCCACTCGGTTCATGTTCAAATCATCACGCAAAATTGCATGTGCAGAATCTTTACTCACTCCAACCTCTGCGGCAATCTCCCGCACGGTCAAACGACGATCTGCCATCACCAAATTTCGCACCCTCTCAACAACAGCTGCACTCCGAGCAGTTTGGGGCCTGCCATAACGCTGCTCACGCTCCGCTGATGTGCGGCCATCTTTGAATCGGTTGAACCACTCCTTAATTTGTGTTACACCCATCGCATCTTCCCCAAATACCTGCTGAATCTTACGAATTGTTTGACTTTGAGAATCACCAAGCTTTTGACAAAATTTGATGCAGTATCTTTGCTCAATTCGTTCAGTCATCTTGCGAGAAAACTAAATCCGACAAACACTTAGAACAGCACCTTACTTGGCGACCACCAGCCAGTGACTGGCACAAGCGAATGCGGTGAAAAAATTCAAGCATGCGCATTACGGTTCCTCCTTTCACCATGCACAGTGGCGCCGCCTTAGAATCACTACTTTGCGCGGGAAAATTAAAGGTCGGATACTTTTTAGACAGGCCTCTGCCTGCTTATTTTTTCCTGCCTGCTCATCTTTCTTTCTAGCTGCATATTATACTACATACCTGCTTATCTTTCTTTCTGTATATTGCTTTCTTTCTACTTGCTTATATTTCTTACATTTTTATAGGCTACCTGATTAACTTTCTTTCTATCTGCTTACCTTACTTTATTTCTATCGGTTTGTATTACATTTCCCTGCCAGATTATCTTACTAATCTTTCTATCTTATTTTGTTCCTAAACGATTATCTTACTTTTTCTACCTAATTATCTTACTGTCTTCCTATCTGCCTGTCTTTCTTTATATCTGCTTACCTTATCTACTTTTTCTACCTGATTACCTTACTTCCTTTTCTTCTGCTCATCTTTCTTTCTATCTGCTTATCTTACTTACTTTTTTCTACTTCATTATTTTACTTTCTTTCTACATGCTTCTATCGCTTTCTTTCTACCTTCTTATAGCCTATATCTTACATTTTTATACCGATTGTCTCACTTTCTTTCTACCTGCTTATATTATTCCTTGCCTCTTATCTTATTTTTTCTTTACCTTCTTATCTTACTTCCTTGCTCTTTACCTTACTTTCTTCTTATCTGCTTATTTTACTGCCTTTCTAGCTGCTAATGTTACATTTTTCTACCTGTACTTATATCTTACTTCTTTCTCATCTTACTTTTTCTATCTGCTTATCTTTCATTCTGCCTGCTCATCTTTCTTTCTAGCTGCATAATATACTACAGTTTTCTACCTGCTTATTTTTTCCTGCCTGCTCATCTTTCTTTCTAGCTGCATATTATACTACATACCTGCTTATCTTTCTTTCTAGCTGCATAATGTACTACAGTTTTCTACCTGCTTATTTTTTCCTGCCTGCTCATCTTTCTTTCTAGCTGCATATTATACTACATACCTGCTCATCTTTCTTTCTAGCTGCATAATATACTACAGTTTTCTACCTGCTTATTTTTTTCTGCCTGCTCATCTTTCTTTCTAACTGCATAATATACTACAGTTTTCTACCTGCTTATTTTTTTCTGCCTGCTCATTTTTCTTTCTAGCTGCATAATATACTACAGTTTTCTACCTGCTTATTTTTTCCTGCCTGCTCATCTTTCTTTCTAGCTGCATATTATACTACATACCTGCTTATCTTTCATTCTGTCTGCTCATCTTTCTTTCTAGCTGCATAAGATACATTTTTTTACCTGCTTATTTCTTTCTGTTGGCCTGGGTAGCGCAGTCGGTATAGCGCTGACCTTCTGTGTTCGAAGTTGCGGATTCGATCCCGGCCCAGGTCGATGGCAATTAAGTGTGCTTAAATGCGACAGGCTCATGTCAGTCAGTCGATTTACTGGCTGTATGACAAAATTCTGGCACACCGGCGACGCTGATATAACCTCGGTATATCAACCACCGTCGTTAAGTAAACCATAATTTTTTTCTTTCTTTCTGCCTGCTCATTTTTCTTTCTAGCTGCATATATCACATTTTTTTACCTGCGTATCTTTTATTCTGCCTGGTTATCTTTCTTCCTAGCTGCATAATATACTACATTTTTCTTCCTGCGTATCTTCCTATCTACTTGTCCTACTGTCTTCCTGCCACATAACTTATTCTGATGTGTTTCTTTTTCTCTTTCTCAATGATAGCCGTTACAGTCAACTGTTCCAAATGACTCGTATAATTTTTTTTATTTGCATTATTATTAAATAAGTGGGAAATGAAAGTATCTCTTAGCCATATGAGTGAATAGGTACCCGGTTGTTGCGTCGTTACGAAAGATTCAATATTGAATAAATGCGCATTATAAGTGTCCGCAATGTCAACACCTAGAACAACACTTCTTTGTTTATCTGAAAACTTTTCAAAAGTGAGGCTGAATTCAGTGGACCTGTTTGTCGCTACCTCTGATATTAATTACCGAAGAAGGGAACCATTTAAATTTTTTTCTAATCTGGCACTGGACACTGTTCGAGGACACACGCCAACATTATTCTACACCACTCAGTCCTCCATAGGCAATATACAGCCATCGCGGTTGATAAAATATCGCTACATTTGTTACTGAAATAGAAAGGAATATTGCAATTTTGTCTGCCACAGCTTATGCAGCCTTGAAGCAATTTGCTATAGGAATTCGTACAATGCGGACGTGTCATTTTGAAAACGGAAGTATAAATACCGTATTTCAGCATATCCTGGCATGATTTATGTGGTCACACAAGCGTGGACGTGAGATAATACCGCTGATATGACTTCTGGACTTGATTTGCTGCTATTTGGACACAGTAACTTGGTTTCAAGGATTTGGGACATAATAGTGTAGTCCGTTCTCAATTTCGTTGGGAATAGATTCAATAGAAAGCACTCAAGAACAATAAAAAGAAGAAACACGAAGAAAAAGAAACGGAACCAGAGAAAAAAGGGAAATAAGAATGACAAAAATGAATAACTGAAATACAATGAACAAACATAGTATTTTTCGCATTCGCTGAGCTAGAATGAAATTACAAGACTTTATTTGTCATTGCATTGCCTAAGATAGGTCTAAGACATGAAAAGTAAGAAATGGAAGACATATGAAGAGTATACGTAAAAAACAACGGAAGTAACACTTTTTAAGTTTTGTGTAAATAACAATTTTATTTTTGAAACACTGTCATTAATATTTAGAAAATTTGTTTCAATGTAGAAGTGTTGCAAACGGGTTACATCAGCTTCTTGTCTATGCTGATGACGTGAATGTATTACGAGAAAATTCGCAAACGATTAGGGAAAACACGGAAATTTTACTTGAAGCAAGGAAAGCGATAGGTTTGGAAGTAAATCCCGAAAAGACGAAGTATATGATTATGTCTAGTGGCCAGAATATTGTACGAAATGTAATTATAAAAATTGGAGATTTATCCTTCGAAGAGGTGGAAAAATTGAAATACCATGGAGCAACAGTCTTCTTCTTCTTCTTCTTCTTCTTCTTCTTCTTCTTCTTCTTCTTCTTCTTCTTATGCCTGGCAAGTGTTAGGCCACAAGGCCTGTTACGGTCTCACATACCAGGACGACCCACAGATCTTTGGCCATGTGGTACATAATCATAAATTGCCTTTGGGAGTCTACTATTATTCATTCTTTCCAAATGATGTTTCCAATTAGACTGATATTGAACAATGTAATCTAAAACTGGTTCAGTTTTTAGTTCCTTTAAAATTTCACAATTTCTTTTCAGATCCCATTTAGTATAGCCCGCTGTTCTTCGCATGAATCGCATTTCACAAGCCGTTATTCTTCTTTCATCTCCTTTCCTCAGTGTCCATGCTTCGCTGCCATAGCTGAGCATCGGTCGTGCCAATGTGGTGTAGAGACGTATGCGGGTGTGTTTCTGAACCAAGGATGGTTTCATCACACTATTTATAATGGCCATAGCTGTTGTGTATTTATTAATTTTCTGTGATATGTCCAATTCTTCAAAAATGGAAAGATTGTAACCTAAATATGGGAAACTATTGCATCTTTCTAATATTTTATTATCGAGACAAATTTTACTTTGTATTGTGGAGCAACAGTAGCAAATATAAATGACACTCGGGAGGAAATTAAACACAGAATAAATATGGGAAATGCCTGTTATTATTATTCGGTGGAGAGGTTTTTGTCATCTAGTCTGCTGTCAAAAAATCTGAAAGTTAGAATATTTATAAAACAGTTATATTACCTGTTGTTCTGTATGGTTGTGAAACTTGAAATCTCACTTTGAGAGAGGAACAGAGATTAAGGGTGTTTGAGAATAAGTTTCTTAGAAAAATATTTGTGGCTAAGAGGGATGAAGTTACAGGAGAATGGAGAAAGTTACACAACGCAGAACTGCACGCATTGTATTGTTCACCTGACATAATTAGGAACATTAAATCCAGACTTTTGAGATGGGCAGGACATTTAGCATGTGTGGGCAAATCAATAAATGCATATAGAGTATTAGTTGGGAGGCCAGAGGAAAAAAGACTTTTGGTGAGGCCGAGACGTAGATAGGACGATAATATTAAAATGGATTTGAGGGAGGCGGGATATGATGATAGAGACTGGATTAATCTTTCACAGAATAGGGCAATGGCGGGCTTATGTGAGGGCGGCAATGAACCTGCGGGTTCCGTAAAAGCCACTTGTAAGTAAGTAAGTAGAAGTGTTGCACTTATATCTGTTCTGAAATTATGATAAAATAATTTGACTTTAAACTAGTTTTTGCTGCTTGATGTTTCAACAATGCACCTTATGGCCAGTTTCTCTAAGACATGTTTGATTTGGCTGAACTAGTCTTAAATTAACAGTCTGTTTATTTTTTAACTTTTTGTTAATGTATTTTCCATTTCTTCAACATCATTTTGTTTAAAACAACCAACAGTTAACTATAACCAGTGGCGGCTCCTGCATATTTCTTAAGAGGAGGAAAGAAGTTAACAGCACGCAATGACACCTTCTTGAATGAAACATGCTACAAATTAGCCTACATGCATACATGTAAGACCAGGTAGTGTTGGGGTTGGCCTTCCCTTCTGTAAAGCAATAATCTGTTCTTGTAAACTGAGTTTCCTAAATTGTCCAAAATATATTATGTTTTCACTTCCATTCAATGTTGAACAATTGCGCAAATTAACAATTACAAGGAAATTCACAACCTCGTAGCATTTTTCGAGCACACTACAGCATCACACGTGTTGGAAGAGACTAGCTACTACCTCATAACCGGAACCGTTTTATGGAAATGGAAATGGAAATGGGAAATAATCTGAGGAAAGCGAGAATACTGCATCCACTCACGTGGGTGTTGCCACATGTACAATTTACAAGTTCAGTATCACATCCTTTTGAAGAATGTCAGTTCTTGTAAAGTCATACTATCATTATTGTTCAAAGCTGCTGGTGGCCGATTAATTTTTTATATTAAAAATGATGTAGTTTGGAGTACGTACTTTCAGTTTCAAATATATTTGTACAAAACTGACAACTTGGCTGTTGCCCTGTCTAGTAAACAATGAATAGAAGTGAATTTCAGGGGCCAACTACGTAGAACTACTTCCTCTTTATTTTACATAAACCCGACTTTAACTTTCAAATATCCACGAAAGTTTCAAACCATGAATAGTAGCCTATATAAAGTGCAATGAATAATATTTTTGATTTATAATTTAAAAAAAAATGGTGTCATTCATAGCGTTGCGTTAAAACTGTTTTTGTTGTGTCTCCTCCTAGATGTGTTATAGTCCGGTTGAATGCAGCATCGTTAGGTGGCAGCGGTAGCGAGCTTGCTGCACGACCAGCCGGTTTCTATTTCCCGCCCATGCGCTGATTCAGAGGTGGATCTCCTCCCTATCCGTTCATTTACTTGCTTTAAAACTCTGCTTCTTTTTCTGGCCGCTAGTGCGCTGTTGTCTATGTGTTAACTGCAGTAGAGGAGGAATGGAGTGCCTTTCCTCCACACAGACAATTTCGCATCTTTCTCACAGTTTTCTACAGCACATGAGCGCGCGTCGTTTAAATCTCGATCAACCGAGTTTTTCTTATAGCTGTGAACTTAAAAATTATCGAATCTTCCTCGAATTTCAAGGCACATATTTTATTTGGTATTTACTTTCAAAAGAAGAAAATGTGAGGAGGACGTTCCTCCCTTCCCTCCCCCGAGGAACCGCCACTGACTATAACAGTCGTTAACACTATTTTAACCACTCGATAGTAGTTCGTAATGATTTTGCACATGTATGGCAATTTTTTGTTGGCTGATAATATTGTTTTAATTCTGTATTGTAGAGTAAGTCATGAAACATATATAAAATCATAACCTGGTACAGTAGGCCATGATCGATAAAGAAGAAAACAAATGAAAGTTGTAGGTTACTACTATTGAATAATGATATTATTACGAATCTTCCTCGAATTTCAAGGCATATATTTTACTTGGTACCTATTTACTTCGTACTGATGCTAACATAGGATTTTTCAAAGAAGCAATTTCTGCTGAAACCTTTCCAATATAATACTAACTGTGTATTTTGAAATGCTATTGACATTGGCTATCCTAGTTAGTTGAAAAGATCCAATGTCATGGAATCAAGAGTAAGTAGTACATGTTGAATTGGAATAAGTGGTCTATTTCTGTTTGTAGAATATTCAAAACTGGTTTAAATTTCTTGTAAAATTTTGAGGCCTACTTGTTTTGAAAATCTGTAATCACCAATTGAGTATCATGCATAATATAGTTATCTTGCCACATTGAGAGCCCACATTTTCTAAATATTCCATATATAATTGCTCAGTATCAAAATAGCAGTCGACATGATAATCAGTTTATTTTTGAAGATGATCTTCCCTACATTAGCTTTCCAAAGTGTCTTTTAAATGTTATTATGTAATTCACGAAACATTCCTTAAAGAGAGACATAAAATATTACTTTCACAACTTCTGTTTGGACAGCTGTGGTGTCACCTGCCATAATATTTAACTATCTGTCAAATGAATTAACTGCCTAAAATCCTACACTTAGGCCCAGTAGTCATTTGTTTTGGCGGAGGATTGTTTTTTTTTTTTTTTTTTTTTTTACATTATGGAAGTATTGGAGACTAACATAATTACAACTGAAATCGAGAAAAAGAAAGTGTAAGGAGAAGTAATTTTACCTCATGTGATAAATATAATTATTTTAGTAGATCTAGCAATTATATGAATGTAATTGAACTCAAACGTAGTGATGGAACTTTCATTAGGAAAAAGGAACAAGCATGGGTCTCTTTGACCCAATATTTTCAATCGCCATTTGGATGTGAAAACGCAAACTATGAAACAAATCAATGTTATGAAAATATTAAAAGAAATGCTAACACGGGTCATGCATAAGTTACAGTGGAACACTTGAAAACTGACGGTGGTACTTTCACTCTCAAAGTTGATATTTGTACGAAAATTCTTTCAATTATCCACTATCAAATAGAACCAATAGAAAATGAAAATTATTGTGATGCTGAATACTACAATGGTAAGCATTAATATTATTTTCATATCTTATATAGCTAATATATCTTCACACGTCATTGGTCATATTACATGTGAACTGTTAAATTAGAGAAATAAAGGAATATCGTTTTGAAAATGTGCAATTATATCTGAGTATTAATACGAAATAATAATCACAGAAATGCTTACGTTAATAAACACATATCTTCTCTTTACTGTGGATGCAGTGCTAATATTAATATGAATCATTTTAGTATTTATGAACATACCTATTCTGAATAACTAAAATTGCTGAAGTAGTGATTGCAGCTAACTGCATTCACTCAAATATATCTCGATATAATAATGCGGCATGTAACATATGTTCTCTGGCAGCCATGTTTCACGCTGTAACAGGACGTTAAAGATTTAACTGCGGGAGTATATGATAAATTAACAGTGGGTTTAACATGTTGTTAGCAGTAACAACTGTTGATGAAACATCTCTTCCGTTAAGTTTACTGTTAAACTGCCTTAACGACATGTTAAATATTTAACAATGGTTGGTGAAACTGGGCCTTAAAGTTAACAAACACTTAACAGTCTGTAAAGCCAAACTAGTGTTGAAGACATGAAAAAAAAACTATATTTAACAAACTGTTTAGAGTTCGTTAAATGTTCTAATAATACTTGGACAAACCGGCCATAAGTGTTATAAAATGTTATGGACGAAGTAACTGCTCCCACAAGGTCCTATTAACAGTTCAATTTGATACTCCAACACCACGTGCAATACCTCGTGTGCTTGCAGACTCTGATCCTCATTCACTATTCGCAGAATAACTTCTTCTGCCTCAAAAACTTCATTCGATCATTGTGGTCTCCGGTTTTCTAGCCGTGGAACTACACTTCCTGTATGTCGCACTCTCTGAGCCACCGCGGTAAAAGATCTCGTGTTTGGAACATGTCTATTAGGAAATTGAGTCCTATGCAGACGTTATGCTTTTCGCGAACTGCAATCAGCTTTCCCATAACAATGTAATATATCAAGCTACTCTTGATGTGAAAAAGTCATAATATGAACCACTGTAATAAGTTAATTATTACCTTCTGGTACATGCATTACACTTATTCACGTTGCTCTCGTTATTGCTACAGTTAAACTAATTCAGTGTAATCGGTTGTTGGTTATACAACGTTTCTCAAACTATGGTCCGCGGACCACCTGTGGTCCTCGAGTTCTACCCTTGTGGTCCTTAAAAATAAAAGACAGAAGAAAAAATAAAATTCAAACGAATTGCGTATCATACTATAGCTGAAAATCTCAGAGTTTGAAAATTACACATGGCAATCGCCTTTCACTTTTTCTCCCTACCCATCTACCCACTTCCCAATCTACTCACTTCCATCTCAGCAACAACAGAAGGATTTAAAGCACTATGAACGTGGCGTTTCTCACCATCTTCTCCTGCATATCTGGCGCCGCGCCTGTAACCCAGTCAGGGATCACTCGAATTCATAACAGAGGACCAAAGTAACAGAGGAATCTTTTCATGTATTGATGACTTTCTTAATAGTTTTATGTCGTGCAACAATAATAGAACGTACCAAATTGCATCTTTACTTGTTGAAAATCGGGCATTTTCTGCATTAATTTTTTAATTTTTTCAGATGACGATATAAGAAATTTTAGACTCCGCCTATTTTAAGATGAAGGTGAAAGCGATTGAGTGTGGCGCTCTTGAATAGGTAGTGATTTTTTGTTTTCTATGTTGGTAGTTTAAGTGCGCCGGTGTCTATTCCAAAATCGAGGGAAGTCACTCAACGCTCGTTTCTCCACATATATATATATATATATATATATATATATATATATATATATATATAATTATCTTAACGGTATATACATATATAGTTTATATAAATGATCTTCCGTCAAACTTACCTGAAGGTAAAACTGTCTTATTTGCAGTGACACAAATATAATACTGATATTAGGGGAAAAAAACTTACAAGTAATAATTAATGGTATGTTAACGGAATTAGAATTTTCCCTAACAGGAAACAAACTTAAATTAAATGTAAATAAATCTCTTTAGATGTAATTCAGTCAACATCGGCTTGATCACATCTATAGAGATTAACTATGCAATAATTAAGCAAGTAGACTGCACAAAATTTTTAGGTTTATGGGTGGATTCCAGTCTGACCAGTCTGGCTTGGGAAAGCCATATACAACATCTGTCAAAGAAGTTAAGCCAATTATGTTGTGCTTTTAAGACCTTGCTAAAATATCACACATGGGACTCTCGAAATCCATTTATTTTGGTTGTGAACATTTGGTATTATGATGTGGCATTATTACTTGGGAATCTTCATTAACACAAGTACTCAAATTGCAACAAAAAAGAGAAAAGAAAAAAAAATCTTTAAATTATTAAGCAACTCCCTATTCCAACAAAAACGAAAAGAAAAAGAAAAGTCAGAAAACTCGGAATTTTACCTGTATCCTGTACAGGCCTATATAGTTTAGAGACATTATGATTTATTGATAAAAATATAAATTCCTACAAAACAAATTCAACGTACCATGTCTATAACATTATAGTCGCGACGCTGTTATTCCCGGCGTGACTCCTCCTCCTTGCTTACGTCTTAGGAAGCGAAGGCTCTATAAAGTCTAGGTACGTAGTATCGTTCGCCATTTTTGTTCTTTCGTTGCCGAGCTACCATACGAGGAATCTATTTGCCACACTGTTAAACATTATCATGTCGTAGCTCCTATGATAATAAATCAAACGCACTATAATTCAGCAAATAATTGAGCGGCAAATAACGTCTTCGTGTGCTTTCTGCGAACGCCAACGAAAGAGCCAAAATGGCGGGCGATTATATTAAGTATTTATCGAGCCTTAAGAAATTAATGACGTCTTCAACAGCGAATCACAAGACGCACACGTTTAAATGTAGCCGACCTGCAAAGCGATTGGCTGCCGGAAATTAGAGCGACGGTACTATAGAACATCTCATAATATAACTTACTTTCCAATTACCACAGGTTTACCACAAGTCTTAACAGTATATTACATAGAAATTGCAATTTGAATATTAACCTACCACAGAAGTTTAAAGACCTCAACGAAAGAAAATTCAAAGAAAAGATAAATAACAATTTATTATACACATGCCGCTTTGTACAAAAGAATATATGAGTATAAATTTGAATTTTTTCTACGTTTTGATGCAACTCTTCTTTAGTTCTCAGCTTCCCTGTAAAATTGATCAAGCAGGAGAAGAATTAGAGACAAACCGGAGGCAAACAACATATAAATAATAAACAAATAAATAAATAAATTAGCTTTGTTCCGGAGTCACGTTTGTGGGAAGAGATAGCTACAGGATTAAAGAATCACGTATAATAAATACAAATAAAACATGAATATAAACTACTGTACTCCAACCAGGAGAAAGTCTCAGGGGAATGAGACGCAGCGGGGTAATCCTATGAATGAATGTTGATGTCATAAGATATCATAAGGTCACACACGTGGGTACACGCATCTCCATTGGCTAACTCTCTAAGCACAAACGATAACACTGATACACACATACTTATACTACCCTAGTTACAAAATTAGATCACGGATAAATCTCCTGGTCTTTTAATCCCTCCATACAGGAAATAACATATGCAGGAGAGCGCATGTTTTTTCAACTGAAGTTATAACGGTAATATTATCTATCTACTTCGCTCCAATAGATGACGCAATAGTAAGCACATTCCTTTCACGGTTAATCTCCTGGTTGGAGAACAGTAAGAAAATGTACAAATCTAATAATCATAATGATATTACATTTAGTTATCTAAAGCAGAACATCAATTATAAAATAAAACATAATAACTTTATAACTTTGACCAGTCCTGTAGCTCCATTTGTTGAGGCTCTAAAATCTCACTGATATCATTGTTATGTCTTTATGAATTAATTTAAGCAAGGGCTAGGACTTAAGACGCTCGCCGATCGTTATTGAGGGAAGGCAGCTTACAAGCTGTCAGACAACAATCTCTGTTACTAGTTTTTCTTTGTGTAACTTTTAAATTTCATCAATTGCACAGTTATTGGCTTGAATTCGGTTTAGGATATAGGTGCTAGTACGTTATCTTTATTTTTATTTTATTGGGTTATTTTACGACGCTGTATTAACATCTCAGGTTATTTAGCGTCTGAATGAAATGAAGGTGATAATGCCGGTGAAATGAGTCCGGGGTCCAGCACCGAAAGCTACCCAGCATTTGCTCATATTGGGTTGAGGGAAAACTCCGGAAAAAACCTCAACCAGGTAACTTGCCCCAACCGGGATTCGAACCCGGGCCACCTTGTTTCGCGGCCAGACGCGCTGACCGTTACTCCACAGGTGTGGACTAGTAGTACGTTATCAATATAACATCCCATACAATTGTTTAATTCATGGCAGTTTAGTTTATCCTGTGTTTATTCACTGGTGGCATGTTATCAACTCCCAAAAGAAGGACGTTACACCTCTAATCTAATTCGGTTAAAAACAAAATATAAAATTTAGTTATACAGCAATTAGAGGGTTTGGAATTGAGTGGGTTACATCAGCTGCTTGTCTATGCGGATGACGTGAATATGTTAGGAGAAAATCCACAAACGATTAGGGAAAATACGGGAATTTTACTGGAAGAAAGTAAAGAGATAGGTTTGGAAGTAAATCCCGAAAAGACAAAGTATATGATTATGTCTCATACCAGAATATTGTAGGAAATAGAAATATAAGAATTGGAAATTTATCTTTTGAAGAGGTGGAGAAGTTCAAATAACTTGGAGCAACAGTAACAAATATAAATGATACTCGGGAGGAAATTAAACACAGAATAAATATGGGAAATGCCTGTTATTATTCGGTTGAAAAGCTTTTATCATCCAGTCTGCTGTCAAAAAATCTGAAAGTTAGAATATTTATAAAAACAGTTATATTACCGGTTGTTCTTTATGGTTGTGAAACTTGGACTCTCACTTTGAGAGAGGAACATAGGTTAAGGGTGTTTGAGAATAAGGTGCTTAGGAAAATATTTGGGGCTAAGAGGGATGACGTTACAGGAGAATGGAGAAAGTTACAGAACACAGAGCTGCACGCATTGTATCCTTCACCTGACATAATTAGGAACATTAAATCCAGACGTTTGAGATGGGCAGGGCATGTGGCACGTATGGGCGAATCCAGAAATGCATATAGAGTATTAGTTGGGTGGCCAGAGGGGAAAAGATCTTTGGGGAGGCCGAGACGTAGATGGGAAGATAATATTAAAATGGATTTGAGGGAGGTGGGATATGATGGTAGGGACTGGATTAATCTTGCTCAGGATAGGGACCAATGGCGGGCTTATGTAGGGCGGCAATGAACCTCCGGGTTCCTTAAAAGCCAAAAAGTAAGTAAGTTATACAGCAGTTGCGGAAGTGGCGAATGACGAGCAATAATTTTACTAGAATGTGTCAAAATATAACTATGAAGTCTAGGGCAGAGATATTTTCTAACTTCATTCTCGCCTCTGCTTTAAGTATTAGGCCTACAAGTAATATTATAACAGCATAATTTAAGTAAAAAAAAAAAATATATATATATATATATATGCGACTAACACTAACGAATTTCTTTAGATTCCAGAACAGGACATGTACAAAGTAACAAAAACCTCTTGTAATTTATACTCTCTCAGTTAACCAGTTAGGGTAAGGGGGTACATTTTCGAACATAGTACAATTCTGAACGCACTAAGATTTTTTTAACATTGCGTGTTTCATATGTTCGTAACTCTGCTTGAGTTATATAGGGTCGATAATCAATCTTCTGTAAGTTTGTATACTAAAAAGCTGTGTTGTAAAGTGTTACTATATACCACAAATAAATAATTTTTTCAAATAAAGGTAAGCACTTTGGCTACAGAATATGCTCTGCTACAAAATGGCTCTTACTTTCCCGTTGTGGTATTGTATTATGACAAATATTGGTTTATATCTGATTCTAACCTGTTTTGTGGTCTTCGTTACACATGTCACGGACACACTAGTGTTATCTATGAACAGTTTAGAAAAATGTTTAATCATATGTCGAGAATAGCTGAAGTACAATTTCGAACATTATTCAGGTACAATTCTGAACGCTAAGAGTACAATTTCGAACAGTTGTTTGTAACTTTTCTAACTACCTCTTTTTGCTTTCAGTTAAAAATAAGGATGATGTTTATCTAAGTATCAGGTCGAAACTGATTGCAATTAATTGCTTCTTATTTAAGATAGATTGAATAATCAATACTTTTTTAATGCAACCCAAATGTTATATATATTATTTTAATGTACCGAAGTACATATGATATTTCCATGCAGATATTCTGCGTCATCATACTTCGTGATTTAAGACGGCGCTTATTCCGTCGGATCCCGGCCAACTAGTCACTCATAACGAGTGCACCTCAGCACATGTGTGGACTTCGGTCCTACGTTCATAGACATCTATGACGTAGTGCAGAGGGCGGCCACTAGAGGGAACCCAAGAGTTGGAGCTTAATCTGAGACGATTCTGTCCGACGCCGGGGTGGTATCCGGTGTGGCTTAGTGGATAAAGCATCAGCACGTAGAGCTGAAAATCCGGGTTCAAATCTCGGCGCCGGAGAGAATTTTTCTCCGTTCCATTACTCTTTCATCGCCAAATGTCATACTTAACTACTATCCTATAATGCTCATTCTAGTGATCTTTGATTTCTGTTTGTTGCCATTTTAGATGCCACGAAGGAAAACACAAAAGGATAAACGTCTGAAATAAAATTCTAATGCTGTGGAAAAAAAAAAACAATCAAAAGTGTAATTTCAGGGGCTATTTCATTGAAAGGAGCTTCCGCGTTGTATCACCTTCCACTGAGCACTCTACATGATAGAGTAAAGAAAGAAAAGGAAAAACAGAATGGTCTTACTCCACGTGTTACAAGGAAGATTGAACATCCCACGGTATTGTCTGGAGACATGGAAAAGGCTTTGGTAGAAAGCCTCCTGTACTTAGCAAATAGAGAGTTAGGTCTTACCTCCTTGCAGGTTAAACGGTTAAACGTGTTGCTTTTGACTTGGCCGTGATCAGTCAGAGTCCTTCAGAAAATTCGCAATATGGTCCTTCTGATTCTCCAGAAAATGCAGTTAGTGCCATTCTTAACTCACCCAAGAAAAAAAAAGCTTGTTTACGTAAAAGAAACTACTCACGTCACTTCACCTTACTTCGCAAGAGCATATCAACGAGATACGATCTAAGAAATCCTCTGGCCTAAAGAAAAGAATAAATCTGCACCCAAGACAAGAGTGAAACAAAGGGCAACATCGTCCGCTCCATCAAATGAAAACGAATGTGGCCTCTGCCTACTGAATTATTATTCAAAGGAATCCATGTTTAAAGGAGAGAGGATCCGATGCCAGACGTGCGACGTGTGGTATGACGAAGTGTGCGTGGGTGTCAGAGGATAAAGCAGTTTTTTTTTTTTTGTGGAAAATGCCTTTGATCGAAATTGTACCTGGCCTGTTCACAATTGTACCCCTGTGGTACATTTTCGAACGTTTTTTTGTTTATTGAAACATTTACAATTATAGACAATGTAAACATCCTTTATTTCTTATACTGTTGTGGAACGACAACTAGGTCTTGAACATTGTGTTCACAATAAATTAAGAAATTTCTTAAGCTCATTTTCCCCACAAAATACAAATATGTGTTTACTGTTTGAAATTGTATCCCTTTACCCTATATTTCTTAAAATGTAATTCAACGCTGCTCTCAGAACAATAACGCAGAAGGAGGGTTTCAGAGTATAAAGTAAGGAAATTGTTCGTATGTACATTTCATTCTCCTTACCTTCAATATCTCATTCTGGGTTCCAACAAGTTTCATAATGTTGTTACAAACAGTCGTCCAGCTCTTCGCTTTCCAGAGTCTAACGTCACATCTTGCAATTAATTTTGAACCAGATCCCTACAAGTGAATTATAACAGCAGAGTTTAAGTCAAAAACGATGAAAGAGTAATGGAACGGAGAAAAATTCTTTCCGGCGCCGGGATTTGAACCCGGGTTTTCAGCTCTACGTGCTGATGCTTTATCCACTAAGCCACACCGGATACCACCCCGGCGTCGGACAGAATTGTCTCTGATTAAGTTCCATCTCTTGGGTTCCCTCTAGTGGCCGCTCTCTGCACTACGTCATAGATGTTTATGAACATAGAACCGAAGTCCACACATGTGCTGAGGTGCACTCGTTATGAGTGACTAGTTGGCCGGGATCCGACGGAATAAGCACCGTCTTAAATCACGAAGTGATTTATGCATATCATATATATTATTATTATTTTAATGTACCGAAGTACATATGATATTTCCATGCAGATATTCTGCGTCATCATACGATGACTCCGTTCCATTACTCTTTCATCGTATGATGACGCAGAATATCTGCATGGAAATATCATATGTACTTCGGTACATTAAAATAATAATAATAATAATAATAATAATAATAATAATAATAATAATAATAATAATAATATTAATAATAATATCAAAAGATTAAAATATATAAAAACTCTAATGAATTTCTTTATATTCCAGAACATGACAAGTACAAACTATCTCTCTTGTAATTTGTAGCCTCACAGTTAACTCAGTCTAAATCCGCATCAAAGTTCATTTCCTAAAATGTGATTCAACGCTACTCTGAGAACAATAACCCAGGAAGAGGGTTTCAGAATATAAAATGAAGAAACCGTTCGTGTGTACTTGTTCCTTATTGGTATTGTTTACGTGCCTTTCTTCAGTATCCAGTGACATCTATCTATTTGACTTTTAAATCGTTTTATTACATCTCCTTACCTTCAATATCTCATTCTGGGTTCCAACAAGTTTCATAATTTTGTTACAAACAGTTGTCCAGCGCTTCGCTTTCCTGAGTCCAACGTTCATCTCTCCTCAAGTGCAATTAATTTTGAACCAGATCCCTACAAGTGAATTATAACAGCAGAGTTTAAGTCAAAAAATTAAAATTATATAACAACTCTAATGAATTTCTTTATATTCCAGAACATGACAAGTACAAACTACCTCTCTTGTAATTTGTAGCCTCTCAGTTAACTCAGTCCAAATCCACATCAAAGTTTATTTCCTAAAATGTGATTCAACGCTACTCTGAGAACAATAACCCAGAAGGAGGTTTTCAGAATATAAAATAAAGGAACCGTTCGTGTGTACTTGTCCCTTATTGGTATTGTTTACGTGCCTTTCTTCAGTATCCAGTGACATCTATCTATTTGACTTTTAAATCGTTTCATTTCATCTCCTTACCTGCAATTGCACATTTTTATTCCAATATCTCATTCCGGGTCCCAACAAATTTCACAAAATTTTTAAAGCATTCGTCCAGCTCAAGTTCTTTGCTTTTGTGAATATATCGTCATTTCTGTTCTCAAGTACAATTAGTATTGAACCATATCCGTACAAGTAAAAATATAACAGCATAGTTTAAGCGAAAAAATTAATAGTTATTTTGGTACTTGTGAGGTAAGTGCATCTTTATTGCGCGAGTGGAAAGATTTAAGCACGAGGTGTCAGCCGATTGCTTAAATTACACGAGCGCAATAAGGATCACGCTCACAAGTACCATACGTAATTTTATCCATGACCATAACGAAAAATTATGTTTTATAAAAGAAAATATGTTGAAAATAAGTCCTCATATAATTACATATCATGGCATGGATTTTAGAATCGATACGTGTACTAGGTAGGTCATGATGTAGGAGACCATGATTAGTGAAGAATGGTATCAAAGGCGTTGAATAAATAACAAATTATAATTAATTATATGATTTTAATGTAATTTTTTTCATTTTAAACGTGTATTTTCATCTTTTTGAAGTTTCAGGGATTATTTAGAAGTGTTCACGGACTAATGTGATTAAAATAATTTCACGTTTTACTTCTTTAAACTTAAGAGGAATTTTAAAACGTAATTAATCATCGTGTCTGTTTAGCTCAGTTGGCTAACGCGTGTTCTTATATAATATATAATACTTTAAACCCAACTTCGCAGGTTCAAGTCTTCTCGCCTCCCAAAAGGTAAATTATTACAATAAAAAAAAAACATATTAGATATGGATGCAATGCACAAATTACGACGTAGTTAGATAGAGAAAAGAGAAGGAGATTGAGTGTATGTATATTTAAGAAATGCTAATAAAGAAGTAGAGGTAGTGACATCTAGTAACTTTTTTTATTGGGTTATTTTACGACGCTGTATCAACATCTAGGTTATTTAGCGTCTGAATGATATGAAGGTGATAATGCCGGTGAAATGAGTCCGGGGTCCAACACCGAAAGTTACCCAGCATTTGCTCGTATTGGGTTGAGGGAAAACCCCGGAAAAAACCTCAACCGGGTAACTTGCCCCGACCGGGACTCGAACCCGGGCCACCTGGTTTCGCAGCCAGACGCGCTGACCGTTACTCCACAGGTGTGGACGACATCTAGTAACTGATATATTAACTTCTTGAGTAATAGAATAGTTCAATGGAAAAGTATACGTGTGTGCCCCGGTACTAGGAAAATATTATTGAACTGGAGATAAAGTTCAAACTGTGAGGCAAAGTCTTTATCTCACTAGTGGAATAAAGTAATGTTGAATAAAAACCTACTTTACAAACGCAAAAGTATTTAGTAAATGCATGTTTTTCGTTATGGTCATGGATAAAGAATATAAAATCTCTAATGAATTTCTTTATATTCCAAAACAGGACAAATACAAACTAACCCTCTTGTAATTTATAGGATCTCACTTAACTCAGTCGATATCCACATCATCGTTTATTTCCTAAAATGTGATTCAACGCTACTCTGAGAACAATAACCCAGGAAGAGGGTTTCAGAATATAAAATGAAGAAACTGTTCGTGTGTACTTTTCCCTTATTGGTATTGCCTACCTGTCTCTCTTCAGTATCAAATGAGAGTCTATCTTTTTGACTTATAAGTCGCTTTATTTCATTCTCCTTACCTGCAATTGCACATTGTTCTTTCAATAACACATTCTCCGTCCCAACAAGTTTCACAAATTGTTGAAAGCAGTTTCCCATCTCCAGTGCTTCGCTTTTCTCAGTATATCATCATATCTTTTCTCAATCACTGTCATGATTTCGAGCCATTCTCTCCAATCTACTGCGAAGAATTTCACGCTGTTCCGTCAGAAACTCTACTCTGCTTGTCAGTGACATACATCTTTCCCTTAGCTGATTGAAATTTGAGCTCATTCTCTCATGCTCTGGAATTAAAGCATTAAGTTGTAAAACTGCAGTAACATTATCAACTTGCAATGCATCTCTTTCTTCCGTCGAAGCATCCCTTTGTAGTTTTAGGGAGTCATTTTCTTGTACCAGATCGTATCTCTCACTTTTTATGTCTTTCATGTTGTCTAGTAGACGAGGAATGTTCTTTCATTTCTCGAGAGCTGAAGCAACTCTTTCCATTAAGTCATTTCTGTCTTTTTTGTAGCTTCCAACTCGCTCCTTAGGGAATTAATTATTTGCTCAGAATCTGAAGAACATTGCTCCTTGCCAGAAATAATACCATCAACATCGATACCGGCCGTTTGGAGAGACTGAAATTTATTTCTCAATCTATCACCCTCATCACCCTTTTGTTTCAAAGCAATCAGTTTGTCTTCCATATCATTGTACGAATTCAGTGTTTCTCTTACTACTTCATTTTCAAACATCACATTTTGTGATGTTTCTTCATCTTCTAATTCCCTTACCTTCTTCTGGTATTTATCAACTTACTTTTACAATTCATCATAGGTTCCGCTAAAATGCTGTTTAAGAGCAGTATTTTGACTCACTACTTTGCCTCTCTCATCCTTGATCCCTTCCAGTAACTTCAATTCTCCTTCCAAATTAATGATTTTGATTCTCAGTGTACCTTCATCCTGACTGCCGTTACTGAGCGACTCATCTTCCAACTGTTCTTTTTCTCTCTTCAGAATCCGGTTCTCTTTACTCAAATCATTTACAAGTGATTCCAGCAGTGCTGATTTTCCAGCCAACATGTTCCTTTCTGTTGTAATGGCGCTGATTTCTTTGCAGTATCCTTTTAGTTTCTCCAGCAGTTGCTTAATCAGGTCTGATGTCTCAGCTGGGGAGATGCCACTTTTTGTTATTGAATTCATCTCAAGTTCGATAGCAAGTTCATTTTTCACATCAAAGACTGATTTAGCTTCTAAAGACTTCAGATGGGCCACTGCTTCTTCCTTGTCTTTCCTTAATCTTTCCTGTAAAGAAATTCAAAATTGAAGTTGAATAAACTGCAAAGTTCTAAATTTAGTTTGTTCCTTTCAAGATTACTATTACAACAACGAAACAATGGCGTGAGATAGATAATTTGTATAAACAAAAGCCGCCCTAAATAAGGGTTCGATAGATCGGCCTACTAATCAATTCATAAAGAATAATAAGTAAACAAAACAATTTTGTGACACTTGGAAAGAAAAAAAAACATTAAGATAAGAAAACGTAGGAAATCATTTACAATAAAAATTTTGTTGGGTACAAATGATTACTAATTATAGCTAAGGATGATTTTAACACGTGAGATCCTATGGCATCAATCGTTGCATCAGAAATTTTATATTGTTTAAGTTGATTTAAAGTTTAACGTGGGATCGTGCCACGGGCACCGAACATGAGCCCAAAAACTGTCCAATGTGTGATGTGGTATTGTGCTTCAAGATGCTGACAACAAGGCTCATAGATGACTTGTTTTTCACGACATAACTCTTGTGGCTGTTGCTCATGCATCTCAAAACGGATTGTGGGATCAAGAATGACACCCTTATCCTTCTGCCGATCAATTATGATGATATCAGCACGTCTAGTAGAACCATCAGAAGAGACGCAACCAACCTCCTCATAAACCTCATAGGAAGCATTCTGACGGATTGAAGCTGCGATGAGAGAACGAACCGTATTATGTCTGTTGATTCGGTCTTGCAAAAAGATTTCGGTCTTGCAATCATATTTTGTTACATAGTACACAGAGTGACTTCTATCGTCCTGGTTCCTCATGTCTGGACTTCAGCTATCACTTATCATAGTGTGAAAATTAGAATTAGATAAAACTATGTATGGTGTGTTATGCAGTGCTGTAGGATTATAAAGTCTAGAACAGACGTCTCCAAAAGTGTACCCGCGAGTAAGCCCCTGAACGGAACCGAAGCCAGTACGTAATGAGCGCGCTCCGCCTCACCCATCTCCACCTGTATGTACTTAATGCTTATGCGCAAACGAAGAGCAGTGGCGGACTGCCATTATCATTGTGTTGGTCGCCGTGTTCCACCTTTTCACAGTGTCTTCTAATCATGGACGTAGTACATTCAAGGATGAATAGGAAGAGACATTTTTTTTTAATTAGTGGGGAGAATGTGAAATGTTTAATTTGTTCGAAAATTCTTAAGGCTGTGTTAAAATTCAACATGCGGCGACAATACTCGACTCTTCACAAAGAATATACAATTACAGGCATGTTGGACATGTGAAAATAATTTATTTTGGGGCTATCTGTATAACTGTTGGTTATACATAATAATCAGTATATTACAAAACGTTTACACTCAGTTCCGCATGGCAAACATATAGTTTTTCGTTTAATTTTAGGTGAAATACGTAGGCCTACAAATATTTTGATAAATATAAAACAAGAAAATACAAACACAATCATACACGTGTCCTCAGTCTTAAACAAAAAAAAAAAAAAAAAACTTCCTCCTCGCTATGTTTTAGCTTGGAATAATGGAAAATCAATTAAACCCTTTACAGAAGAATCATTTGTAAAATCGTGCATACAGGACGTTACTAAAATACTGTGTCCAGAACAGTACAAACAAAGTCAAAGTTCAAGAAAATTAAAATGTTTCCAATTACAGTTCAGAGAAGGAATTTCAAGATTGTAAATGTAATTGAATCTGAGGTTGAAACCACAATTAACCAGTTTGTAGCTTACTCACTTGCATTGCACGAAAGCACAGATAGAAATATCAAAGCTCACCTAGCCATTTTCATCCGAGGAGTTAATGAACATTTTACTGTGTCTGAATGTCTTCTAGATGTAATTACAAAATACAATTGGAGAAGATCTTTTCCAGGCACTGAAGGTACCATAGAACAGAAGAGGTTGGATTTGCAATGGCTTGTGTCAATAGTAATAGACGGGGCTCCAGCTTCATAGTATTTCAAACGTGTGATATTTCTTATTCTTTTGATGTTGTTATTTGTAAACTTAAGCAGATCGTTGCCGCGATCCCCCACTGGTCGCTCCTATCTGTTGAGGTACGAGTCTCTTCCCCTTCTCCGGCCTTACAGCACACTGTGTTCGGCGGGCAGCATCGAGAGCACGAATGACGATACGCTTTTTGGAGACCTCTGATCTAGGTAGTACTGTAAAATCAGGCAACTGGTATAGTTTAGAACATGGAAATCGTCCTCAAAGTCTGAGGTTGCGCTCGGGTGTGGGTTCAAATCCCACTCGAACTGGTTACCCGATAGGGTTTTCCCCAGTGTAATGTAAATATTGGGTAAAACCATGGTGAATCGTCAGACTCATATCACTATCTGCAATTCTACCAAGAAGTACAAAACAGGAACCTGTGGCGCATCAGGAACAGAAAAATCTGCGAGAAAAATGTGGAAGACAAGAAATTCTGATGAGCAGTAGACTTTTTTAGTTGGTTATTTAACGATGCTGCATCAACTATTGGGTTATTTGGCATCGATGGAATTGGTGAGAGAGGGATGGTATTTGGCGAAATGAAACCGAGGATTTGCCATAGATTATCTGACATTCGCCCTAAAGTTTGGGAAAACTCGGGAAAAACCCAACGGAAATCGGACCCTCGCCCATGCGCAGCTCCGAATCAAAAGGCAAGGGTCTCTGCCGATTGAGCTACGCCGGAGACCATCAGTAGTCAACATTCAGCTGTTCAAATCCATATGCATGCACAACTGACAGACTATTCAACAAACATGCCTTATTACATCATCGGTGTTGGAGTAGATTATTAGTTAACATTAGCAGAAGGAGATTCATAACAAGTTACATTGTCTTAATCTGTGGTCTCAACCAAACACAATTTTATCTCTTATATGTTATGAGGACTGACTGAGTTCGATTGATGGTTTCAGAGTAAATGTCAGTAATGTTGGGGTAACTACCAAAGATAGACATTGACAGTTGTCTGCAGAGCGCAGCTCTTCACATGTTTCGTCAGTCTCTGACAACGTATATCGTATACCAGCTGCTTCTCTCATCCCTCCCCAGTCACTACTGCTGAGCATTTTCAAGATCTATCAGCAGGTGGAAACATACGTTTGGCTTTGTTTTGATACACACGGAAGAGTATAGTAAATGCGAACAATTAATACCCTTGCAGCAGGTTCTGTGTTGGATAAATCTTTTTGCACGCATCAATACTTCTAACATTAAGTAGTGTTGTCACATAATATTCGTTGTAAGGATTTGTGGTATGCGAATACAAGCAGGATATACAACAGAGAGCATTAGCCTACTACTAACCGATCTGTATGCCAGTACGCCGCCTATGGACATTGTACAGAAAACCCGATCTTTTCAAATATTCAAGATATGGACATGATAACTATGAAGGAAGATACGGGAAGAATTTACTCTTTCTTCATCAGTCCTCATGTATTTACGCTATTAATTCGAAATAATGAAACTGGCTTCAAAGCGTTGTTTTGAAATGTAAAGTGAACTGAAAAAAGAGGAAAATCACACTTCTTAATTTTATCGCGTTTATCACAGTTGCAATGTTTTCATGCCTCTTTTCATGGAGAGGCACAATTCTCATGAAATTTCGACCAATGTCTGGGACTGGTGCCTAACTACGATGAATTTCGGGAGCTAAGATAGATAGTGAAATCCGGTTACGAAAACCAGCTATGACTGCTGGGACGATTTTTATTTTTTATTAAACATTTTCAAGTTAACAAACGATATTGTAAATTACTGTAATTCCATGACAATTTATTGTTTTTAAATTTTAACATGTGATAAGTGACTATTTCAGTTTGTAATTGTAAATGTTTTCGTTGTAGTCTTGACTTCACTGATCGTGGGGATACAATCCCCGAAACATGTATGATAAATAAACTCATTAGACATAGTGCTCATACAAATGTTATAATATATTCTCTTCAATTTTATTGTATTATATCAATTTTAATGAACACTATAACAAAATTGACCAGATACGTGTATTTTATCATTTGTACATTAATTTTACAACAAAAAGAAAACTTTGAACTCAAATATCCCAGATCCTTCTCCCAGTGGGTTGTTTCCCTTTTGCATAACTACTCGTACGTCAAATTAAGAAAAGCTTAATTTATTGTTCACATATTGCCGACTAGTCTGCTACTAAATCAACAAATACGAGTCATATATATACGAGGTTTTCATTCTGACATATGCAAATATTAGTAGGTATACCTTGACGTTTTGCCGAGTTTGCAATTTGGTGTTATATTCTTCAAATTGTCCCTTTAAGGACAATATCTCATTTATATGGTCCAGCTTTATCATGGCTTCTGTTATAAGCGAATCCTTCGCATTACATTGTTACCGCAAAGCCTAAGTAAAAATAAACAGAATTGTTCAGTAGCTTAAAAATAGGAATTACAACCAACTCACTTAAATATTGACACATACTTGTTTCAGTTGATAAATTTCAATGCAACAGAAATGATTTTGAACATTGTTCACTAAATTTGTGATTTTGTTACGTGAATTTGAAAACCAAAATGTGATTGGTAACTCACCAATTTCAATATATATGCTCTTGGAGGCTAACTACGATTTCCCGGTCTCTGGTTGGGTAAAAAATTGTGATAGAACTGATATTTAGCCTTTGTTCAGTGGGCCAGAATCTCAATCTAACTGGGAATAATTATATTTTTCAGAGTAATTGTAAACACTAACCAGAAGTCTGCACTTCACAAATCCGCAACGCAGAAAAATATTCTGAAAGATTAACAACAGTAAATAGTCACCCCTCTTATTTATCATCTTTTGCCAAATGTTTGGAAGGCATCGTACACCATCAGTGCGTCCATCTTTGTTGATGTTCGATATTGATCGCCCTACAGCACGGATAAGTTCATATCTGGTATTGTACCGGGTCCCTCGCAGTGGTTCTTTCATTTTGGCGAAGAGATCGTAATCTCATGGACTCATATCAGATGAGTATGGTGGATGTTACAGAATCTCCCATTGCCAGCGGCGCAAGAGGTCCTTGACAGCAGCAGCTGTGTAACTCCTTGCATTGTCATGAAGCTGATTGGGTTCTGTACCACCAAATGTCGTTTTCTCCTGAGCGCTGGACGAAGGTGGTGCTGCAGGAACCTGCAGTAGTAGTCCGCGTTTACCGTCTGCCTTGAATGTACATCGTGTTGCAGTATTACCCCATCAATGTCATACGTCACAATGAACATCACCTTCACAGCACTTTATGTAGGGCGCACTTTCTTTGGACGAGAAGAATCGGGAAGCTTCCATTCATTTGATTGGCATTTTAAGTTTGGTTCGTACGAGCAAGCCCAGGTTTCATCCATTGCGACAATTCGTCCAAGAAAGTCGTCAACTTCCCTTTGGTACCAGTGTGCGATATGGCAACACTGTATCGCCACATGCTTCACGCAGTCCCTGAAAACATTCTTGTGCACTACGACCTCGTGCCATTTCAATTTTAATCCAGGAACGTTGCTCTCTTGTAAACATGATCTTAGGGCGCTCGCACTATCCCTATGAAAGTCAATGTTCTACACACTGCAGTAGATTGACAGAGTACTGTCGCCGCTGGCTGCACTAACTTATCTAACAGTCCTTGTTCATGTCCACACAGCTGGCAGCTCTCGAACGCACCATCGTCATGTGACAGCAGTGTTGCCATAACTTTTTATCCAACAGTATGTATACATATATAAAAAATAAAATAAAATACGCGTTAGCAGTTTAAGGGTATCTGTACGTGAACGACCACAAATTATCAGAAAATGCAGGCTCTAAATTTCTAAAATTTTATAAGGAAATGAACTCAATTGAACAAAAATTACAAGGTACCACAACAAGACTTATTAGAACTTAAATATCTGATAAAAATATAAAAAAGGTTACTAATAATAATTTTTAGAATTCACGTTTTACTTTAAATTAAATTTTCCAAAATTTGAAAATTTTCACACATATTATTTCATAACTCCACAACTATTAGAGATAGAATTCTGAAATTTTGTACACTGGTTTAACATGCATTTATGCAAAAAGTAGACTACAATAATGTCCATTTCTTTGCAAATAGAAAAATTAGGTCACAAAAAAATTATGTAAATTTTAATATATTTTACATAGGACAAATAAAAAATTAATTGTATTAAAATAAACAACTCTACATGTCTGAGAGTAGTCTACTTTTCAGAAATAAGTGTTTATTACATGCAGGAAAAATATTAAAGATGTCAGAGAGACCATAACAATGTTATGGTTACCAAATGACGTAACTGCAGAATTTTTTTTTGTTTTTTTTTTTTTTCATACTTTGTTAAAACAGGTTTAAAAATATTATTAGTAATCTTTTTTATACTTTTATCAGATATTTAAGTTCTAATAAGTCTTGTTGTGGTACTTTGTAATTTCTGGCCAATTGTAAGTTAATTTTCTTATGAAATTTTAGAAATTTAGAGCCTGAATTTTCTGATAATATTTGTGGTCGTTCACGTACATATACCCTTAACAGCAATATGACATTTTAAGCCCAGTTGTTTTTTGTATTTTCGTCATAAAAATTCCGTGCAAGTGTCGATTTTTTCTTAAATTTTAGTATGAAAATAAACTTCATGACCAGATTGATCTCTTACATCGCTGCAACGCACAACTGGGTGCGGACCGCCCAGACGTTTCTTCAACTTCCGCTACGTATTTATTGTTGTTAATCTTCACTAATCGCTTTTTGCGTTATGAATTTCTGAAGTGTAAGCATGTATTTAGTGCAGGCATGTCAATTGATGCCCACAGGAGCAAGCGCGCGCTTTAGAGCCCAGGAGAGCCTGACCGCTTTACAGCGGAAAGGAAAGAGACAGACGAAAGAGGTGGTATATGCCGCTTGGTCGAGCTATATTCAGGGATGGCTAGCACTGATTCAATAGATAAAGGGAAGAGAACTTATTAAAACTGTGTCCATGTTAATTTTTAGATTTGCCTGAGGAGTATAAGTGCGTTATAAGAATGTAAGTTTTAATTTTAATTCTCATTTTTCACAAGTTTGATTTTTTTATTCAAAAGAAATATTTTCTCAGCTTTTCGTATAGAAAAGTGAAACTTTCAGGTATAGACCTATTTATTTAGTAGCCTTACAGAATGTTTTCGTAAATCTAATATACCGTATATACGTATTACTGAACATTTTGAAAATATTCGCATGGAAATTGTTTGTAAGGAAATGAATTAACAAAGCAACTACTGTTACATCATAACCAAAAGATATGTGCCGATGTGTTGTAAAAATGTCAACTTTATAGCTTCAGCAGATTTCGAGAAAATAATTTAAAATTCTGATGATAGGAAGTTGCTCACAAATATCACCTTAAAAGCATAATGCGATAAGAGTTTTGTTATGTAATATTAGTTACACTTAAAACAGATACAGTATCTAGGTAACTTTGCTTTTTACTGTAATATTGTTTTGATTAGTTTATTGATTACTTTTGTAAGGCTAAAGATACCATCAATATAAATTCCAACTTATCATGTCATAGTCAAGCTCTTTCTTTGGAATATCACTTTCTTTATGAATGATGTGTTTCATCAACTTAATACAGTATAATATTATACTACTATGGAATTTAAGTGAATATTCCTTCTTAACTCTCTATTATGTTATTAAGATTTAAAACACGAGTGCAATATTAAGAAATCAGTGTTAGTAGTTTTGTTTTACAGACAATATAGATAATATTAAACAGAAAGAAGCCATATAAAAATAACGACATAAAATTTCTCGTTCCGTTTGAAGTTTGTGCACCACTGTTTTCTTAATCCAACAGGTTGCTTATTCATATACAGTACAGAACCCTTCCTCTTTCCATACTTAGCGCTTGCTGCCCGCGCACGACGTCAAGGTCAGAAAAATGCGCTCGGTTTGACATCACTGGTTTAGTGTTTACAGTGTAGAAACACCAACTTCAGTGACTCTGTAAAATATACTGTAATTTTTTCCACCCATATTGAAATTCTGGTCCTCTGTGTATTGTGGTAAATTTCTAAGTCTCATTCACTTCGGGGAAAGGCGTAGAATAGAGGTAGATAATATTACAATGCAAGAAAAATGCTTTTCAAAGTTTGACTATAATTATTTATTTACTGTGCCACCTTTGCGTACCTTAAAAGTTAATACTTTACATTAACGTTTTCGATACATGTGTATCATCATGTGTAGAGTGTTAGGTAAACATTTATGATGAAAACCTTGCCTTATGGTATGGAACTTATTATGATTTTCGGATCTTGTTAAAGTGAATTACTCTGACTTAACCTAATTTGGTTTATAATACACATGTTACATTAAGTTAAAATCATTTGCAGTCCATATAGTACAATTTAAAAGATTTAAAATTATTTCAAAGTGATATAAAACTATAACTAGAGAAATATAAAAAACGTTGTAGAACACTTTAAAACACTTGTTGGCTGTGTGTGCCAGTTTTTAACATTGTTAGATGGGGCTGCTTCTGTTGATCTTGATTTTAACAGCGAACTGAAGCGGAGTACTGTTTATATCACTAACATGTATATCATTATTAACGATGTGTATTATTAAAGCATTTCATTCGATTTTGGTCACTAGATTGATGTGAAAATCATAGATGTAGCAGCATAGCAACATACATATATGATTTTCACATCAATCTAGTGACCAAAATCGAATGAAATGCTTTAATAATACACATCATTAATAATTATATACATGTTAGTGATATAAACAGTACTCCGCTTCAGTTCGCTGTTAAAATCAAGATCAACAGAAGCAGCCCCATCTAACGATGTTAAAAACTGGCACACACAGCCAACAAGTGCTTACAGTGTTTTAAAGTGTTCTACAACGTTTTTTATATTTCTCTACTTATAGTTTTATATCACTTTGAAATAATTTTAAATCTTTTAAATTGTACTATATGGACTTCAAATGATTTTAACTTAATGTAACATGTGTATTATAGACCAAATTAGGTTAAGTCAGAGTAATTCACTTTAACAAGATCCGAAAATCATAATAAGTTCCATACCATAAGGCAAGGTTTTCATCATAAATGTTTACCTAACACTCTACATCTGAAGATGATACACATGTATCGAAAACGTTAATGTAAAGTATTAACTTTTAAGATAAGCAAAGGTGGCACAGTAAATAAATAATTATAGTTAAACATTAATAGCTTATCGGCATACCACAATATGAAATTGTTTTTCAAAGGTTTTTAGAATGGACAAATATTTAACATCCCTTCCTGTATAATGAAAAACAATATCATTTGTATGACGTCTTTACACTTTGGTTGGCAATTTTGTTATTTTAATCGTCCGACGTTATATAATTTTAACCAATAACCCTATCTAAGGAACTTTAATAAAGTTACTTTGTAAAATGCTGACCATACCTCGGCGGCTTCTGGTTCTTTACGTTTCCACTTCTGTCGTGACCATATGGGACGTTGTGGGGCGTGTGACTGAAAACATACAGAATTTGAAATTATAAATTTATTAAAAATAATTATAAATCACATTGACCACTCCACAAAATATACTTATATCACATCCAGAATATGACGAAGTACTGTGGCGTTCGTATTTATGTATACTGCTCCATAGTGTATGCTCAGAAACATTCCCTGATTATAAACTGCTATAATTTTGTAACTATACGAAATTCATACCGGTGCTATTAGAAAGAAGAGCTCAAAGAATATCAGGAGATGTGCAATTGTACTTCTTGGCAGAAACCTATTGGGTGGTAGTTAGAATGGTGAAATCTTTCAATAAAAATGGAGTTGGTATATGTAGCACAGGGAGCATCTTGCAACTTTTCGACTTTCTTTTTTATGTATTACAATATACTGTATAAAGTCACGTGACGTATTTTAAAGGGCTGTCAAATAGGAAATATAACAACTTAAGAAATATTATATCACTGCTAACGTTTGTATTTTGTTTTGAGGAACTCAAATGAGACAAATTTTAGCACTCTATTCATACTCGTAGTTTGGGAAGGCTAAAAACAAATCATCTGCCTTTTTTACCGTTCATCTCGGAGGAAGGATTGGAATAGGGGGGGGGGGGGAATACCACAAAAGAAGAAAAATGAATTTCAAAGATTTTTAGAATGGACAAATATTTAACATCCCTTTCTGTATAATAAAAAACAATATCATTTGTATGACGTCTTTACTTAATATTTGGAGTTATGTTGGAAATTGTATGATTTTAATATTCCGACTTTATAGAATATTAACCAATAAGCCTATCTAAGGAACTTTAACATAGTTACATTGTGAACTGTTGACCATACCTTGGTGGCACCTGATGGGGACTCTTCAGGATGTTGTCGTGTGCCTCGCTGAAAACATACAGAATTTGAAATTATAAATTTATTAAAAATAATTGTAATTCACATTGATCACTCCACAAAATATATATCGCATCTAGAATATTAAGAAGTACTATGGCGTTCATTTTATGTATGGTTTTATTTATTTAATACTTTCGAGATGTATATTTAAATCCATCGTGTAAAGTAAAACTAATAGTAGGCCTATACTGATCCATTGGCTAAACCTACGTTTTCATTGAAGTAACAGGAAGGCACACATTATTCCTAGGAATCGGGGTCGAAATACTTACTGAATATCTATACAGTAAATACAGGTACTTACCGTACATGTTAAACAAGCTCCTAGCCAGCCACAGAGGCGGCACATGTTCTAGTCGCTCGATGTTCGGCGAATAACTTATATAATCTAAAGACTATTCTAAGACTAAAAACTAATCAACCAAAATATTATAAAATAAATCCTATTCTAAAGCTATTGACTAATGAAGGTAAAATGTGAGAAACGGTATTATTTAATATTGATTAATAAAAAAAAATTCTGAATTTGGTTTGTGGACTGATAAATGAAACACGGGGGTAATACTATCTATATAACAATTCAATACTAAGCGCACTCTTCAATTGCGATTCACTATCCAAGCTCTTCTCTCAACTGACTTAGGTAACCATGGTAACAATGTCATATCCATGCCTACGAGATTTTAACAATACGTTACAACAATAATTTCGATACTGCAATTAAATAATACATTCCCTTGACATTTATTTATTTATTTATTTATTTATTTATTTATTTATTTATTTATTTATTTATTTATTTATTTATTTATTTATTTATTTAAATATACAGAATAAAGAATATAATTACAAACAAGAGAAATAAAAATAAAATAATACAATCAATATAAAAAAGGAGATACAGTAGCATTAATAAAATTTGTGACCGAAGGAGCAGCGCTCGTGTTCGGTCGCAGTTTAGATATAATATTAATAGGCCTATAAGAGAATATAAAATAAAATAAAATAGGAAATAATTACAGTTACAGGAATTATATAATACAATATTAATATAAGAGAAATATGGCGGCCGGGTAGCTCAGTTGGTAGAGCAGTTGGCTACGGACTGGAAGGTCCGGGATTCGATCCCAGGTGGTGACAGGATTTTTTCTCGTTGCCAAACTTTCAGAACGGCCCCGAGGTTCACTCAGCTTCCTATAAAATTGAGTACCGGGTCTTTCCCGGGGGTAAAAGGCGGTCAGAGCGTGGTGCCGACCACACCACCTCATTCTAGTGCCGAGGTCATGGAAAACACGGAGCTCTACCTCCATGCCCCCAAGTGCCTTCATGGCATGTTACGGGGATACCTTTACCTTTTACCTTTTAATATGAGAAATATAGAAAAAAAAATAAAATGAAATAGGAACTAAAATTTAAATTTCAGCGGCAATGGAATTATATAATATAATTAATCTTAGTCCGTTAAATTTACTACAAAAACGAATAATTAAAATTTGTTTGAAGAAACGTTTCGATTATCCAACTAAATTAATTTATTCTTAATTTAATGTATTTAATATTGAACAAATTTATAAGTATACGCTGTTAAAATTTTATCATAAAAATCGTAATAAGTTTGTATTACAGACACACAATTATGACACAAGACGAAATATTAATTCAACATTAGTAGAACCTCAATGTCTCACATCTGCTGGTCTAAAGCATAGCATAAATTTTGGCCCTCGGTTGTACAATGCTTTAACTAAATTACACTCAGAACTTCTAACATGTAACCCACTAACATATAACAAGAAAATTAGAAACGTGTTAATATCTTCAATTTGATTAAATAAATTTATAGCCTATGTGTATGAATTAATCAACCTATATTACATTTGTATTCTATAATTTTGAAATATATATATATATATATATTAGTCCTACTTTTCACGTGCGATATTATTCTTCTCTAGTGTTAATATTATATTATATAATTCCATTGCCGCTGTAATTATATTTTAATTATATTTTAGTTCCTATTTTATTTTACTTATTTATTTTTATTATTATTATTTTTTTTATTTTAATATTATATCTGAACTGCGACCGAGCACGAGCGCTGCTCATTCGGTCTCAAATTTTGTTAATACTACTGTATCTTCTTTTTATATTGCTTGTATTATTTTATTTCTATATTTCTTGTTTGTTTTGTAATTATATTCTTTATTCTGTATATTTAAATTTAAATAAAAAAAATGAAAAAAAAAAAATATTAACAATAGAGAAGAATAATATCGCACGTGAAAAGTATGACAATTATATATATAATGTTCGGCCCGTTTGTACCACATTTAAAATATAGTCTACAGCATTACTTCCCAGTGGCGGCTCGTGGCTGAAAATGAGAATGTGCTTCAATATAGGAAATTCACTTTAAAAAAGTCATTAAAATTTGGTTGACCTCTACTTATTAGTGGCGTAATATGAAGTCCATGCTGCGCTCTTTATTGCCGCAGATGCTGTCATTTACGTTGGAGTTGAACCTTTCCATGTCGGCAACCAGCAACCAAAATTTTAAATTCGAATAGCATTCCTGTGCATTCAGGCCATCTGTCGGAGGCTGAAGAAGTAGAATAGAACTACAGCATTTTTTAATTAAATTTTAATAAATAAACTGAAATAGCGAGAGGAGTACGACAAGGATGCCCTTTAACATTTACCCTGTTCAACATCTACTTGGAGGATATGGTAAAGAACTCTTTCCAGAACATGGGAGGGGTAAAAGTAGGAGGAAGAAGAATAAAGTGCATAAGATTTGCTGTTGATATGACATTGTTAGCAGAAGAGGAGATTATACT